>NW_025319051.1:0-300000 GCF_017639315.1 Drosophila ananassae | reverse complement strand
TGGCAGAGGATCGGATCACTAAAATGGAGGAATTCAAGGCAGCCAAGAAGGCCCTGAAACTGGCAATAAAAGCCAGCAAGCGAGAATGTTTTAGGAAGATCTGCGACGAGGCACAGGTGGACCCATGGGGGACCGTCTACAAAGTAGTTATGACAAAAATGAAAAGGCATGAATACCTTAGGCCAACATGCCCCATTCTACTAAGGAAAATAGTAGAATCGCTGGGAACAAGCCGACTGACGACCCATCAGGATACAGGCCCATATGTCTCTTGGACACGGTAGGGAAAGTCCTCGAGATGACCATTGCCACGCGCATCTTATAAATGTTATTTCTATTCTTATTTGCTTCTAACTCTAGCTCTTTTATAGGCTACTTCTAATCTATACTTGCTCTACACTATCTATGCTATTAAACTGTCTGGTGGTGGTGTGCTGTGGAAATTATATTTATAATATAACTAGCAGTACCCTGCCACGTTTCGCTGTGGCATATTGTTGTTGCACGCATAAAAAATAAGTCAAACAAAAAAGAATAATTTTCAAATTAATTAAATTCTGTAATACTTGTGGGTATACAATATTCTTTGTTTCTCCTCCTTAATCATTCATTATTATTTCTGTATTTTAGTACATAGGTTGCTCTTCACTTAAGCACCTTGTGATACACGACATTTTTTGTTTTATTATCAGGCGCAAAAACAAACAACGCAGATGGTCTTCCGACCCGTGAACATGCCACGTATAATTGACCATGGGAAAAACATGAATGTTCTAGATTTAAACCAAAAACTTTTAAGGATTGGCCTTGTGATTTGTTGATTGTCATGGCAAATGCAAGACGTATCGGAAATTGAAGTCTTTTAAATTCAAACGGCATATCGGTTGGGATCATCGGGATCATTTGGAAACAACTATTGTATTTTCGAGTATTTGCAAGAAAGTGGCGTGATTCTTGTGTTTCGCCGCAAAGCAATGAATACAATGGCTCTTGTGGCGGAGTCAACACTGGCAATTTCACTTTACCATTAACGCAGCATAATCCAGGCGTTTCTCCGGAAAACTTTAATGCACCACAATACTCGCAAACAACGTCCATTTGCCCAATGCAAACGCTAGGATGCAAGCTGTAATCATTGCTGCAATCGTATCGAAACGCAGCTCGATTCAAATCAGCTAAATATCTGCGTCGCAAATTGAAATCTATTTGAGAAGCACGAAGTCGAGCCATACTATTGCGGCGCTGTTCACGTGCAATTTCTCGTTCTTCTTCAGTCCTTTCATATGCAATATTTTGTATTCTTCTTGCATTACGGCTTTGTCGGGAAAGATTCGACCGTCTTGGTCGCGGCATTATTAATTAAACTTCACTTCACTTCAATCCACTTGTTAATTATTTATTTAATAGAAATAGTTTTAATATTGATTTCAGCGCAACACAATCTTTTTGGTTCGTTGTTAAATTTGAGAGCCTGACTATGAATTTGACTTCGTTTGTAACTGACATTTTGACATTTGACATTTTCTTCTTAGCTGTCTGCCTAAATAAAAAAGTATGGGCCAGGGAGGAAAGGGAGGAACGCTGTCGAACGGGAAAAAAAGTATCCTATGTCCTTCTCCTGGCTCTAAGCTACCTCCCTACCAATTTTCACTCAAATCTGTTCTTCCGTTCTTGATTTATAAGTTGTGTAACATAAAACACGATGTTCTTTTATATATATAACTAGCAGTACCCTGCCACGTTTCGCTGTGGCATATTGTTGTTGCACGCATAAAAAATAAGTCAAACAAAAAAGAATAATTTTCAAATTAATTAAATTCTGTAATACTTGTGGGTATACAATATTCTTTGTTTCTCCTCCTTAATCATTCATTATTATTTCTGTATTTTAGTACATAGGTTGCTCTTCACTTAAGCACCTTGTGATACACGACATTTTTTGTTTTATTATCAGGCGCAAAAACAAACAACGCAGATGGTCTTCCGACCCGTGAACATGCCACGTATAATTGACCATGGGAAAAACATGAATGTTCTAGATTTAAACCACAAACTTTTAAGATGTTCATGAAGCAGACACTGCAAGTCTTGAAGAATTGCTCGCTTCATTCCTGCATTGATCCCTAGGCGTCGATCAAGTTGTTCTTCCATGTTGCCCATGAAATATATTTGTAAAAATTTATTCTGTGTATCTTCGAAAGGTAGTAATGATCCAATTCGATGGTGAATCTGTCCTTGTATCTACAAAATAAAAACCAGATTCTTTAACTACATTCTATGTAAGTACAAAAATAAATACCTTAAATGTCGGATTAAAACCTCCTTCTTCGATAATGTCTGCCCCAAATGACGTCATTTGGAAACAACTATTGTATTTTCGAGTATTTGCAAGAAAGTGGCGTGATTCTGAGCAATGAATACAATGGCTCTTGTGGCGGAGTCAACACTGGCAATTTCACTTTACCATTAACGCAGCATAATCCAGGCGTTTCTCCGGAAAACTTTAATGCACCACAATACTCGCAAACAACGTCCATTTGCCCAATGCAAACGCTAGGATGCAAGCTGTAATCATTGCTGCAATCGTATTGAAACGCAGCTCGATTCAAATCAGCTAAATATCTGCGTCGCAAATTGAAATCTATTTGAGAAGCACGAAGTCGAGCCATACTATTGCGGCGCTGTTCACGTGCAATTTCTCGTTCTTCTTCAGTCCTTTCATATGCAATATTTTGTATTCTTCTTGCATTACGGCTTTGTCGGGAAAGATTCGACCGTCTTGGTCGCGGCATTATTAATTAAACTTCACTTCACTTCAATCCACTTGTTAATTATTTATTTAATAGAAATAGTTTTAATATTGATTTCAGCGCAACACAATCTTTTTGGTTCGTTGTTAAATTTGAGAGCCTGACTATGAATTTGACTTCGTTTGTAACTGACATTTTGACATTTGACATATTCTTCTTAGCTGTCTGCCTAAATAAAAAAGTATGGGCCAGGGAGGAAAGGGAGGAACGCTGTCGAACGGGACAAAAAGTATCCTATGTCCTTCTCCTGGCTCTAAGCTACCTCCCTACCAATTTTCACTCAAATCTGTTCTTCCGTTCTTGATTTATAAGTTGTGTAACATAAAACACGATGTTCTTTTATATATATATAGATAGATATTATATCTAATAATATATTAAATATATACCATTTTCAATTTTTAAATATTTGCACAAACCGTCTATAATTGAATTCTTATATTCTGTTCCCATGTCCGTAATGAACGTCTTCATTGGACCGTACTTTGGGATAAAAGATTCAAATATTGCTTTAGCGACAGTATTAGCATTTTTATTCGGAACAGGTATGGCAACTAGGTTAGGTTAGGTTAAGGCGGTGATGCTAGGGGGTCATAGAAGACCCCCCGCTTCCACTTGAGCCGCTTGGGCTCCTTGTGTTACCGCAGGGGCAAGGGTTTCACCTAAGTGAGGGGTGCAGTGGGATGGTTTGCCCGCCTTGCGTATGAATACAATCTTCGTGCACGCCTTTGGTACCATACCAGTAGTGAAGACTGTACTGAAGATTTTCTTGATCCATTTTCTTACGTTAATACCGGCCCTGGATAACTGAGCCGGTATAATACCGTCCGGGCCCGGAGATTTGAAGGGTTTAAAGTTTTCTATTGCCCACTTAAGATTTCTGTCACTAAGTAGGTAGTTAAGTAAGCCCTGATGGCCCTGGCTACACATCACCTGAGTAGTTTATTCCGATGAGCAACCCGGGAAGTGTGCGTTGACAAGGGTCACCAGGGATTCCTGGCTTAAGGTTGTCCACCGCCCATCCGTGTTCATAATATAGCCTACGATGGGGGCTGTAGAAGAGAGAATCTTTCTTAGGCGGGCGGCCTCTGATGTCTCCTTGATATTGGTACAGAAATTGGCCCAGGCAACCCTCTTTGCCTTACGCAATTCTTTGTTATACCGCCTGAGTTCAGCTTTATAGGCCTCCCACGCGTCATCTGTGTTGGTACGGTGCGCGTTGTTAAAGGCATTTTTCTTGAAGGGGGCAAGCGACGAGGTCCACCATGGAGGCTTCTTCGATCTGCTGCTACCTAATCTTTTCTTGGGGCAGGCCCTATGGTATGCTTTTGCGCTCGTCGCAGTAAGCTTGCCTACCATGGAGTTAAGACCCTCGTAGGACTCGATAGTCTCTGAAGGTGGTTCACCTAGGGATCTCTCGAGTATCTTTTTATAGAGCTCCCAGTTTGACTTCCTAGGGTTTCGAACTGCTTGCTTGGTGACGTTTACAAAATTTACGACTACCTCAATGTAGCGGTGGTCTGAAAAGGAGTGTTTGTCTAGGACTCTCCAGCTGGTGATTGCATCAGCCAGGGAGTTCGAGAATAGTGTAATGTCAAGAACCTCTCTCCTGTTCTTGACGACGAAGGTGGGTTCTGAACATCTGTTACCCACTAGAAACTTAGAGCTGAGGATAAAATCGAAGATTGACTCACCCCTCTCATTTGTGTCCGTGCTTCCCCACTGACTATGATGAGCGTTGGCATCGCATCCTATTAGTAGGTCGATTTTTCTCCTCTCGCTGTCTTCCACTAGCCGCCTAAGTAGCGAGTGCGGTGGGGGTCCTGTTTGGTCATGACCCATATATGCCGAGCATATTCTTAGATGGCCGCCTTGGCCTTCTATCGATGCGGCTACATGATCTTCATTGCTGAAATTTGGTAGCAAGAAAATGTTAAGGCTCTTTTTTGCGAGAATGCATGCTCGCTTTTTACCTGTTACATCGGCTGTGTACAGCCTGAACTCCGACGCCCCCAAACCGAGAATCCTGTCTCCATGGATCCAGGGTTCTTGGATGAGGGCCACGTCAGCTCCACTCTCTGTGAGATGGAGAATTAGGGCGGCGGATGCCACCTTACTGTGATGGAGATTTATCTGCAGGAATGTCAGAGACATCCTTTAGATTTTCCACCACAGTAACATCAGCCTCGGTGTCGGAGCCTAGCAGTGAGTCCTCCTCCATGCCGACGCCCCCAAGAGCCCTTGCCAGGTCATTCTCCTCTGAGGTGTACCCTTCCAGAATGTCCTCCTCCACGTCTGACATTCCTTCTGGGCGGACCTCTTCGGTCGGTTCCCCCAAGTCCAGCTCTTGTGCGTCTGTCTCCAGGTCGATGCCTCCTGGCTTATTCTTCGCATCCTACTTGTAGATCCTCACTGCTACGTGCTCGAACCCGTACTTAATACGGCTGCCAGCACCCTCCAGGATCCTAGCAGTCTCCTCATTTAGAGTGAGGACGACCTGCCTTCTTAGTCCCACTGCTTCCTCCACCTTGGCGACTCTTGGTGGGATTGCACATTTTTAGCATGGCCAGTATGGTAGCAGGGTCCGCCGGCTTCTCTGTCAGCCATACGCGGGCCCTCAATTTGCTGGGGATCTTGCCCCAGTCCACCGCCTCCAGACTGGCTCCTGGGTAAACCTCTCCAAGCGACGCAATCATGCGCTTGTAGAGGCTTACAGACCTCGCATCTTGGCACGCTATCACCTTGATGCTACCTTGGCAGTCCGGTGGAGATCCTCCGTTCTTGAGCATCTCCTCCATGAAGCGCCCATGCAGCTCGTTCACCACCCTCCGCCAAAGCTCCTTGGGAATCAGGCCATCTTTGGAGCCGTTGTCAACGACCCCAATGATGGTCCTGCCCTTAGTAACCTCTGCGAAGGATCTGTTACTCTGTTGCTTCTGCACTTTTTTTTCTTTGCTAGGGGCGCTCCACCGTCCGTCGACCTCTGCCTCTTCGCACTTTGTGCTCTATCCTTGGCCGAGTCGCCTACTTCTGTCGGCTTCTTCGGATCCAGTCTCACACCCGCTTTTGCTGGCTGAAAGTCAGGCAGGATTTCCCTCGCCCACTTTATGATCTAACCCTGGTCGGGGTTGGATTCCGCCGATGGGTCTGCCCCCATGAGAATGAAGGCTGCTCTCCTCCTATCCTTGTTGGAGCCCTTCCGCTGCAAGGGGCCAGCAGTCGCCGGACCGGGGCCTTCCTTAGGGATGCCGCCGGTGCGAGAGGAGCTCGACCCTGGGGTCTTGCCCCCCACACCGTTCGGTGGTCCCATAGTGGGCCCCCTTTTGGGGGTCGGTGCCTTGGTATCTCCCCCTACACCGGCGCAGCTCGCCTCCGGACGTTGTCCCTCAGTGGGGAGCTTCACCATCCCAGCATCTCTTTGGCCTCTATCTGCCTTGGAGATTGACGGATCCATGATCCCATTTCCGGACTTTCTTGGGGAGTTCCGTTCTCCACTATTTTTGTTTGAGTTGTTTCTTGAATTCATATTTGGACCCACGAGTAGGCGGGAAGGGGTTCGTCCATCATGAGTTAGCCCGCTTATCATGATAAGCCTGATTGAAACTGAGGGGTCGGCGGGTCCCCCAGAATCCGCATAACCGTCCGTGCACCCCCCCGGACATGTATCCCTCGGCATATGCTGTTCCACCTTGGATTGGGGTGATTTGAGGAAGGGAGTGTTCTTCTCCCCGCCCGACTACGATTCGCCAGCGTCCTCGGCAGAGACATGACCTTACCGGGACCTGTTACCAGCCGCCCTCACGTGGAGAGTATAGTCGCACTATCAGCGGTGTACACAATTACGGCACATGAAATCATGCGTTTCTCCCCCTGTCGTACCCGTTGGCTGACGACCAAACTAAATACTTAGTTAAATCACATATTAAAGTGACTGCACACTCATTGCCATTTTCTGATTTTGGCAGTGGACCAATGGTGTCCACTATCACTCTGTCGAAAGCATTTATTGGTGTGTCTGTAATTGTTAAAGGAGTCTTTATGTGTTTAGTTATTTTGGCTTTCTGGCATTTTTGACATTTTCTTACGTACTCAGTTACATCTTTAGACATGCCTTTCCAGTAATAGTGTCTTTTTACTTTGGCCAAAGTTTTTGATATGCCAGTATGACCTCCTTGAATTGGATCATCATCAAATGTAGACAAAATTGCTTCTTTTTCTTTTAAATTTGTAATTTGGGTCACCGAGTTGAGTAGCGCTACTCTTAATGTTTTCAAGATTTTATTGCCCATTAATTTAAAATTATCTATTGAAGTATGTTCAAAGATATTATCCCAAGGTGCCACTTTGAGTTGGCTGATTTTATATTTACTGGCTTGCATTTCAAGCCTTTGGAAAAATTGATCTAAGTCAATAACTCTATTAGTATATAAATCGCTAACATCATATCTTGCAGTAATTTTTCTGCCTTGTTTAAATAAACATAACATATCTTTTATCTGCAAGGTCACTACTTTACGTACTTCATCATTGTTTATGACGTCGTATACGTTGGGCTTAGAAGCTTTATTTAAAGATTGCATAGGCAATTCTTGTTCTTGATTTTGCGCGCGGAATTTTTGTCTAGTTATATTTTGTAGATCTTTGATGGTTATCCTTGATAACGCATCAGCTACATAATTATCTTTTCACTTTAAATATTCGACTGTAAAGTCGTATTCTTCTAGTTCGAGCCTCATACGTGTCAGCTTAGAACTGGGATTGATCATTGAGAAAAGGTATATTAAAGGTCTATGGTCTGTTTATATTAAGAAATGTTTTCCATATATATATGATCTAAAATGTAATATCGTCCAATGAATTGTAGCTAATTCCTGCTCAGTAGTACATTTGTTACTTTCACCTTTTGTAAATGCTCTTGATCCGTATGCAATGGGAAGTTGGAGACCATTATGGTTTTGAATTAAAATCGCTCCACATGATTGCTTACTTGCATCTGTTATTATACAGAATTCTTTAGTGTAATCTGGATATTGTAGCAGGGTAGGTTCCATAAATTTTTTTTTTATGTATGAAAATGCATTTTCACACTCATCCGTCCATTTAAAAGGAACATTCTTTTTACAAAATCTTTTTATGTGCCGTGAATAGTCGGCGAAATTTTCTATAAAACCTAGTTGTATCTAAAATATTAAGACCTAGTTGATCTAAAATATCATCAATTCTAGGTAATATGAATTTATCAGATAGTAATTTTCTATCATTTCATCAATAATTTCATCAGTAATCATCAGTAATTTTCATCAATTCTAGGTAATGGAAATTTAACAGATAGTAATTTTTTATTAATCTGGCGGTAGTCAATTACTAATCGCCATTTCTTTACATTTGACCCGGGGGATGATTTCTTAGGAACAAGTAACAATGGGCTATTGACCTTTCTTAAGATTTAATTATGTAGAATTTAGCATCTTATATAAGAATTATTCTTCTGAAATAAAGATAGTTGCGAAATCAGAGTCAATCGTCTCGTTACTCATTGTTGAACCTACGGCACTTAAATTTGACCTACATCACGTGATCCTGTGTAAAACGATTCACAAGGTAGGACGCTCTACAAACTTCTACTTCGCGTGGCTCCAGTGTAAACGGACCACAAGTAGGATCCGCGGCATACCAGTATACTTCAAGTGTTGCTCCCGTGAAACGGACCAAAGCTAGACCTCGCGTCACCTCACTACGTCGCGTGTTGCTCCCGTGAAACGGACCACGAGTCGATCCCGCGGCATATCAATCTACTTCGAGTGTTGCTCCCGTGAAACGGACCACCAGTAAACCCCGCTTTACCTAACTACTCCAAGTGTTGCTCCCGTGAAACGGACCACGAGGAGAACCCTCGGCATACCAGTCTAGTTCGAGTGCTGCTCCCGTGAAACGGACCGCAAGTAGGACCGGCCGATAAGGAATCAGCCAACCCACCACACCACCGGTGCTCGAGGAAAACCATCCAGGACTTCAAGGACATCAACTCCAGCCTGATCACAGCAAGTGCAGTCCCTTGTATAATCCAGGTAAATTTAGTCAGACTAGTTACGTTCTTTGACTACGACTCCGGGCCCTACCGTTACTCCCGCGAGTTAAAGTTCGACGTAGTTGCCGCATAACGCTCTACGGACGAACATTTGGTGACCCCGACGTGATTTTTTACTAAAGGATCACACCCTAAACCAGTGGCGGCGCGAGCCTCGTTGGCGCTCGGGGCGAAAGACGCTTTTGCCGCCCTTTTTTGCATTGATGAAATTTTTTTGTTTTTTTTTTTGTTTTTGCTAAAATTTTTCGGCTTCCTCGTTGGCGCCCTTTTTTGCATTGATAAACCAACTTTGCCGCCCCTTGCCCTAAACACAAGCCACAAGGCATTTCATCTTGAAAAAAAAAAAAAAAATAAAAAAAAAATGTACACCGCAACCATGGGATCAAAATCAGGCCCTGTAACCCAGATGCTCATTGATGAGCAAATTGAAAACAACATAGCCATCCAAAGGCTAATGAAAAATTTCACTAAGGACTCCGCAGAGCGAAGGCTCAAGGACGGATACTTCGAGGATAGACTAAAACAGCTCACTCACTCATGGACCCAATTTAAAAGGAACGACGCCAAGCTCCGTGAGCTGGCGCTAAGCCCGGAAAATTATTATTTCACTAAGGCAAAGGCGCTAGAAGAACTAGTGAAGAAATATGAAGCCATATTTTCCGATGGAATCCCATCAGGGTCCGGCCCGTCACCAAGACCCCGGAAAACAGGAGAAAATCTTGAGCAAAAGGCACAAGTACAAGGACCCAAGGGAGAAGACCCTCACGTCACATCATTAAAACGCAGACATGAAGGTAGGCTAGATGATATGGAAGACTTTCTGTGCAACCGCACCGAAGGACGGGAATTATCCACACACATCAGACAACACATGAAGGACCTATGGAAAAAAATCGTCACGGGATATACCATGATCTCATCGATCTGGAGCCAGCCTTTAAACATGATCAACAGCACATGATCAACAGCACAGAACATGATTAAACAGCAATTTTACTGAACAAACCGTCAAAACGCTCGGAATTATTTGGGATCTATTCGGAGATTGGCTTCAAGGACGGGCAGCGACAGAAGACACAGGAGTCATAACGAAGAGGATCGTGTGTTCAGAACTTGCAAAAATCTTCGACCCTCTAGGGTTGTTTGGTCCAGTTGTAACAACGGCGAAAATAAGAATGCAACAATTATGGGAACTGAAAATCGACTGGGACACGGAACTGGGTTTAGAACTCACCCATCAATGGCAAGCATTTCGACATGATGTTCAGATCTTGACAACAATAAAAATTCCAAGATGTGCACTCCCAGCTGACACATCCGGAGGCATTCAGCTACATGTATTTGCAGACCCATCAGAAGCAGCGTATGGGGCAGTGGCATACTTACGAGCAAGTAATAAGACGGGCAATATTGTCACACGATTACTATGTTCAAAGGCACCAGTAGCACCCTTGATGAAACAGACCCTACCACGCTTAGAACTCCGTGCAGCAGTACTAGCAGCTCAGGTCACAAAAAGAGTAAAAAACGATCTTACCGTAAACTTAGAAGCAATACATTTATGGTCAGACTCGGAGATTGCATTAAAATGAATTAACGCCACTGCTTCTTCATTCCAAACGTTTGTGGCAAACCGGGTCGCCCAGATTCAAGAACTGACAGACCCAGAGTGGTGGAGACATGTAGCATCAACAGATAATCTTGCAGATATTCTCTCCAGAGTGTGCACGGCAGCCCAATTAAGAGATTCAAAACTTTGGTACACCGGCCCACCATTCCTGGCACCAGACCCAGATTCTTGTCCGAGGTTCCACTCAACAGGAACAAACAAGGCAATCGAAGATCAAGAAAGAAAGAAGGAGGCGGTCTGCAACCTAGCCAGTAAATCTGACGACTGGATGGAACAAATCAATCATCACGGATCATTCGATACGATGGTGCAAATAATAGGAAGAATGCGGCGATTCATTTTTAATTGCCGCAAGCCAGAGAAGAAAAGGACTGGACCATTGTCACCAGTAGAATTGAATGAGGCATTAGGAGTGATAATTCGGGAAATACAGTTTCAGCATTTTTCAACATCCATGTTACAAATCAAGAAGACGAAAACTGTTGGACCAAACGATTCATTACGAGCACTAGATCCGTTCATAGACGACGGAATAATTCGAGTGGGAGGACGGCTACAAACCGCCGCATTATAGTATGGTACCACACATCCAATGTTATTGTTGCCAAACCATCCATTGACAATACTCTTATTTCAATGGAAACATCAGCAACTGGCGTTATTATGCAACATTAGACAAAGATTTTGGTCATTAAGAGGAAAGGAGCTGGCTCAGAAGACAGTTAGCCGTTGTGTCAGATGTTGCCGAGTTCGACTAAAATTGTTGAATCAAATAATGAGCCCACTACCAGCAGACCGAGTTCAACAGCACAGACCATTCAAGAATTATGGAGTGGACTACTGTGGGCCCTTTTGGACTCACTATAAAATCCGATTAAAACGACCACATAAGGTGTATCTAGCAGTGTTTTGTTGTTTCTCAACCAAAGCGGTACACCTAGAGGTGGTAACAGATTTGACTACCCAAGCCTTCCTGGCGGCATTAGAAAGATTTTGCGGACGACGAGGACTACCGTCGAAAATCTATAGTGACAACGCAACTAATTTTGTTGGAGCCTATAACGAACTTTCAGAAGTAAAAGAAGCAATTTTCGCCGAGGAGGTACAAGCAATGATACATAAGACCTGCGCAAATCTGAGCATAGAATTCAAATTTATACCACCTCGGGCCCCCCATTTCGGAAGCCTGTGGGAAGCCGCGGTAAAATCAGCAAAGCATTTATAAAAACGAACATTATATACCCCAACACTAACTCATGAAGAACTGGAAACCATAGTCATTGATGTTGAAGCCATTCTAAATTCTCGCCCGTTGACGTCTGTCTCTTCCAGCCAAAGGGATCTTACGGCACTAACGCCAGGGCATTTCCTGATCGGGGAACCTCTAACGGCATCACCCGACATCCACCAATCAAGGCGACGCACAGGTTTACTCACTCGGTGGAAGCGTCTCGAACAGTTACGGAAAGAATTTTGGACACGCTGGAGCCACGAGTACTTACATGAGTTACAGAATCGATCAAAGTGGACAAGAAGTTGTAAGACGGTAAGGATTGGTGGTCTGGTTATAATAAAAGAAGACAACATCGCTCCGTTGAACTGGCCCCTCGGACGCATCATAGCAGTCCATCCCAGTAAAGACGGCGAGGTCCGAGTTGCAGAAATACGAACAACATCAGGCAATATAACACGGGCTATACACCGACTGGCAGTGTTACCAATCAACGATAAGAAGAAGAAAACTTATTAATAAAAAAAAAAAAAAAAAAACAATGCTTGTCCTAACAATGATACTCATCTGGGTGATACCCGGACTGTCGTTGCCCGTCTCCACACCATCAGAAGAAAAGGCCATTAACCCTGTCATCATCACTCCCATAAACAATGTGACTGGAACCATCATAGAAGCCACCGATAGGATAGCAATCAAATCTGCGGAGTGGACACTCATCACATTCTTTGACCTCAGTCAATTGGCACGAGAAATCGAAACAGTTAAAAGGGGTATCCAATCTATAAAACAATGGGTTGGTGTCGGTGGAACAAGTAAAACAGGTGATCACAAAAATACAAACACACCTGCCACCGGGACGGCGATTACCCATCACTATTGAAACAGCACGAGACTTATATCGACTGGCGACCACGAGGGTACAAGAAACCGAGGACTTATTAATGTTCCATACAAGCGTTCCGTTAGTCGAGAAAGACGAGTTCACAGTGTATCGGATGGAGCCAATTCCACAAATAACGAGAGAAGGCCTGCTGATAACCAAGACGGAAACAGGATAACTAGCAATAGATGATCATCGGAATCACCACTTCGCGATCAATCAAGAACACCTGAGGCAGTGTATCAGCATGACGAATGGGAATAAGGTCGCAGTTAAGCAGACGGTCTTTGGCCCGGACGCCCATCAACTCCCGTGTACAATGGCAGCATTAGCAAGACATCGGGTAAGGGAATGTAAACCAGAGCCAATCAAGGGGACCAGTTATTGGGTTTAATTGACAGAGCAGAATGCATGGATATTTGGGACCTCGAAACCAATAACAATGACATATGTCTGCTTAGCCGAAAAAGATCAGATCATCATCGACGGCGTAGGCAAAATGACAATCAGGCAAGATTGTGTGATCCAAAGCCCGACCATCACATTATTAGGACGAGCGCAAGTTAACTCATCAGGGGCATTAAAGATGTCAGGAAGTTATGTGCACGAGTGGCCGGCACAGGAAAACATAAGGACAACAGAAGGGCAGTTGGAGTCAACGTTGGATCAGCTAGACCGACTAAATGCAGAGGTGCAGGGATTAAAAACATGGACGAAGCAGGCACAGGAAGATGTGGACAGCGAAGCAGAGTGGAATCTGGTTCATCAATATTCCGGAGTAGATATCCCAACACGCATGCAGGATACACACGGTGGGCCAGGAAGGACACCTCAGCGACCCACCACCAGAGGACGGTACCCGCCAAAAGAGAAGAATTCCAACTAATCGAGCAACATCTAGCCGCAGCAACAAGGGATGGACATCACAGGAGATTCGAAGTATACGATCCAGGGACTTCTCAGTAAAAGGCAAGCAAGAAAGCACAAAACGTAGTTAATAGGAAAATTTTATTAAGTTAAGAAGCATCGCCGTCTACGGTACCCATTGAGGAGTTACCACTATCATTAGAAAGGTAGTCGTCGCTGTCCCAAGCCGAACGACGACTAAGGCGCCTCCGGGCAACTCGGCCAGTTGGACGGAACTGCACGAGAAACAGGTCGTACCAGAATCCACCGTACCAGAAGTTGACATCGGAGCGACGTAATCGAAGACTGCGACAATAGTCGTCCATGAACTCCAGTATGCTGGAGTCCCGATCGTGACAGGACCATTTCGTGCGACCGTAATAAAGACCAATAACCTGAAAGAAGAGCAACGGCATGATCAACAGAGATACTGAAAGTGGTTCATAGAATAACACAACAGCTTCTATTATTGAGTACCTCAATGGGGGGGGAAAATGTTGGCACCTATTGTCAAGACCTACTACCCTAGATGCACATTAGTAATTTGATCCAATACACATCAGCATGTCGCAATACAACCCACTAACCTATTAACACACCTAGTAATAATTAGCAATAAGCATAAACAATATCCAAACTAATAAGCATTAGTAGCCAGAAGCGATAGCAGCAAGAAGAATGACCGATTGACCGAAGCAAGCAAAAACCAGCTAACTAAGCCGAAAATGCATGTACAAGCTGAACATGAACAAACAATCTGAGTCAGCAGACTCAGAGGTGGGTGACCCTGGCATTAACATTAGTTTAGCACGTCCAGAACATTGACCTTTCTTAAGATTTAATTATGTAGAATTTAGCATCTTATATAAGAATTGTTCTTCTGAAATAAAGATAGTTGCGAAATCAGAGTCAATCGTCTCGTTACTCAGTGTTGAACCTACGGCACTTAAATTTGACCTACATCACGTGATCCTGTGTAAAACGATTCACAAGGTAAGACGCTCTACAAACTTCTACTTCGCGTGGCTCCAGTGTAAACGGACCACAAGTAGGATCCGCGGCATACCAGTCTACTTCAAGTGTTGCTCCCGTGAAACGGACCAAAGGTAGACCCCGCGTCACCTCACTACCTCGCGTGTTGCTCCCGTGAAACGGACCACGAGTCGATCCCGCGGCATACCAATTTACTTCGAGTGTTGCTCCCGTGAAACGGACCACCAGTAGACCCCGCGTTACCTAACTACTTCAAGTGTTGCTCACGTGAAACGGACTACGAGGAGAACCCGCGGCATACCAGTCTAGTTCGAGTGCTGCTCCCGTGAAACGGACCACCAGCAGACCCCGCGTTACCTAACCTACTTCGAGTGTTGCTCCCGTGAAACGGACCGCAAGTAGGACCGGCCGATAAGGAATCAGCCAACCCACCACACCACCGGTGCTCGAGGAAAACCATCCCAGGACTTCAAGCACATCAACTCCAGCCTGATCACACCAAGTGCAGTCCCTTGCATAATCCAGGTAAATTTAGTCAGACTATTTCTTTGACTACGACTCCGGGCCCTACCGTAACTCCCGCGAGTTCAAGTTCGACGTAGCTGCCGCATAACGCTCTACGGACGAACCCTGACGGTTCGTCAATTCCGTCAGAGATTAATTTTTCTACTTGCTTTTGTATTTCGTCTACCTGACTATGTGGGCTTCGATAGTTCTTTATATAGACTGGTTCATCATCTTTTAATCTCGGTTTCTGTTTATAAAAATTATTTGTGTTTATTGATTCGGTTTCCAATCCAAATATATCGCTATACTGGGTGCATAAGCTAGAAAGCTGTGACTTGAACTGTGGAGGGAAGTTTTTTGAAAGTTGCGATAGTACAGATTTTTTTCTATTGTCTGAATTTGTGTTGACTACATCGTAGTGACTACATTTTTTTTTTTTACATCGTAGTTAATTTTTGAGCCAACCATGAAAATTTCATCAATTATAATTAATTGGAGATCTATCAATTTGCAATGAATTGTATTTAAACTATCATTGCTTAAAGGTCTTAAAGGACCTGAGGCCTGATTAATTGGAAGAGAAAACACTGAATGAAGAGTTAATCCTCCAATCCCAAAAGCAGCTTTTCCAGTTGGAGCACATAATAAAACTTTTGCCGAATCCGTAGCACCAGGAAGCTTATTGGCTCGCCAAGTCACAGACTGATATATGGTTGAAATCAGTCTGCTTTTCCCTACACCGGCCACTCCACCAACATATTCGTAAAATATATTTTTACAAACAACATTATGCATTACATGTGCATAATATTGTCTTTGTTTGTAGTTGAGGGACCGAGTTAGCGAGCAAAGGTCATCATTGGAAACTAACGGGGGGAGTCTAATTAATTGAAGTTCGCGATCTTCTTCAGGATTATTCGTTGCATTGTCATCCTGAAGAATATTTACGTTCCGCTCTATATTAGGCACTGCTAAAGCTCTAAATTCTTCGTCTAAAAATTAGGAGGCAGGTTCTTCCAAATTGGGATTATTATCCCCCCTATCCTCTTGCAAATCTTCAAGAACTCTTTCTAACTCCATATCATCAAACACATCATAGTTTCTCTTCATGATCCTAATAGATTCATGATTAGTTCTGAATGTGTTTTCAACGTCGTTGGAAAGAAGTTCAGCTTCTTCATTTCGCCAAGGATAGAAGAGTATTAAATGCTCTCGGAAATAATCCGATGGTGAAGAGTTAATGCTTAAGCGAACCCATCTAAGAATCAGGGGATGCTTACGTTTCTTAACGTAACCAGACCCGTCCATCAGTGGATAGTTTTGCTCAAATCAACCTCCAAATCATTTGCTTCATCATAGTCCTCACCATGATTAGCGGCAGATCGTGTATTGCGCTTATGGAATCTATACCAAGCTGCAAAATCTGCTAAACGAATTCCTTCCAGCTGCTCATGCCTTTGCACATATCGGTCAAGAATATTACGCTCAAAAATATCCACCGAGTTGTTTGGTAGTCGCTCTAATTCTTCATTTACGCGAGCCAATCGAACTCGTTTGTCTGGATGGCAAGTGTTTATAAAAATTGTACCTTCACTTGCCTCCGACATATGCAGGCCCAAAATATTGTATGATGCTTCTTGGGCTGATATTTCTGTAGCGTTAATAAACTTGTTCCCTAGGTGCTGCAATTTCCTTTTAATAGATATATTCCCATGGCTTATTTCTGTCATGGCTTCACGGAGCAACTGCGAAACGCCTCTGTTTGATTTGTTTATGTAGTTAATGATATAACTACAACAGGCGTAGGCATCTTAGATAAATTGAATATCCATATTAGCTCTGTGTAAGCCTAGAATATCTCTATTATAAGCATTGAGCAGTCGGTCGGAAAATTGTTTGCGAAAAAAAATTTGCGGCTTTTTCAAGCTGGAACGTATGGCTAATTTGTAGGCTTCAAAATTAATATCAAGGTGGGACAGAAAATATTCAAGATTATTAAATAAAGCTGCGTCTTCATTAGGAATGGTTCTAAAGTTTCCTTAATTTTTTTGTACAAAGTTTTATGTTCTTCAACATTTACTTCGTTTTCTTCTATCGGATGCAAAACTAGCGTTTCGGGCATAGGAGGGTGTGGCATTTGAATCGGAAAACCTCCTGTCCGCATAACTCTCTTAGGCAAGATGAACTGTGCTTGTGACGTTGATATTGAATTACTTCTTGTAGTTCAGGATCGTCTCCATTTGTGGTAATAAACCACAAAAGTTAAAGTTTATTACTTGCTCGGTATTTTCGGTGTCGTCGAGCTTAGGAGCACCAGCAAGCCAGTACATGCCGTGAGAATGCGGAGATCCTCTGTTCTGAAATTCGATTCTCCAATAAAAATGGGAAAGATTGAATTCCCCAAATATATCGGTTTTGAACAATTTCATTAATTGTCGCAACCTGTAATCGGAGTACCGAGAGCAGAGTACCGAGAGAGAGAAATTGTGAGCGTACTCTAGCCTCCTTTTTAAATGGACTTGGATGACATGAGTAGAGTCGAAAGAGCGCGGAGGCGCAGTCACAATGTCAGGAACTGAAATTGGAACGTTCACCACAGCGCTTCGGATACCGCATTGCCTTACATAGCCGAGAGAAATAATCCTCATGAAAGGGATTCTCGGTGAAATCAGGCGCTCTTCGAGGAAGGTGAGTCCATTTAAGCACTCGGGGATTTCGGGAAAGTCGAAACCATTCGAAAGGCAGAGTGATGGGAGTTTGCCTCAAGAGACGGCCCTACGGCAGGTGTTGCAAAAATTATATTTTCCGGACGGTCTGGGAAATTTTCTCGACAAATAGAAAGCGTTGCCAACGTTTAGGAGGGGAAATTTAGAGGAGATAGCAAGGATGTATAATCCACTTACCTGCGAACGGAACCACGTTCCTCCACAGCAGACACAAATTTCCGTTGGTCCTTCCTTTATGTTCCTGTGATAAAGATCCCTCGCCGATGATCGAATCCTATGACGCTGTAGTTCCCGTTCCTGTTCCATCTCATCCTCAGAAAGGGCTGCTCTTGCGTCCATGTTCCTTTGTGACTGCCTTTGGGAGGCATCCAGTCGGTTTTGGGGGTCCATCCTAAAGTTGATTAGCCGATCCTCTGCCATTTGCCGAATTTGATCCTCTCGAATCTTCCCTGTTGGCGTGTTTCCCGTCGTTGAGATGTGTTCATCCGTTGCTCCTGCGATCTTGCGATGGGATTTCTCCTGGTTGCTCTCCTGTTATGGGCGTCCATTTCCCGTTCTCGCTGCCTCTCTTCCGGATTCCTTCGTCGTTGTCAGTGCTCCTCAGTATTTCTTTCCTGTTCCCTTGCATATTCCTCCGAGTTCTGCCGATGATAAGCGCGCGCTGCGGCATCCCGAATCTGTTCTGGAATTCGGTACTCCGGGTCGGTCCTCCGAGCGGCATGGTCAGCATTGTTTTGCACCTGCTCTCGTCGTCGCTCCTCGGGGTCCTCTCGGCGGGTCGCGCGCGCCTCCATATCCCGAATCCGTTCGGGAATTCGATGGTCCGGAATGATCCTCCGAGCGGCATGATCAGCAGTGTTTTGCACCTGCTCTCGTCGTCGCTCCTCGGGTTCCTCTCGGCGGGTCGCGCACGCCTCCCTATCCCGAATCCATTCGGGAATTTGATGGTCCGGAATGGTCCTCCGAGCAGCATGGTCAGCAGTGCTTTGCACCTGCTCTCGTCGTAGCTCCTCGGGTTCCTCTCGGAGGGTCGCGCACGCCTCCCTATCCCGAATCCGTTCGGGAATTCGATGGTCCGGAATGGTCCTCCGAGCGGCATGGTCAGCAGTGTTTTGCACCGGCTCTCGTCGCCGCTCCTCCAGGACCTCTCGGCGGGTCGCGCGCGCTTCCCTATCCCGAATCCGTTCGGGAATTCGATGGTCCGGAATGGTCCTCCGAGCGGCATGATCAGCAGTGTTTTGCACCTGCTCTCGTCGTCGCTCCTCGGGTTCCTCTCGGCGGGTCGCGCACGCCTCCCTATCCCGAATCCATTCGGGAATTTGATGGTCCGGAATGGTCCTCCGAGCTGCATGGTCAGCAGTGCTTTGCACCTGCTCTCGTCGTAGCTCCTCGGGTTCCTCTCGGAGGGTCGCGCACGCCTCCCTATCCCGAATCCGTTCGGGAATTCGATGGTCCGGAATGGTCCTCCGAGCGGCATGGTCAGCAGTGTTTTGCACCGGCTCTCGTCGCCGCTCCTCCAGGACCTCTCGGCGGGTCGCGCGCGCTTCCCTATCCCGAATCCGTTCGGGAATTCGATGGTCCGGAATGGTCCTCCGAGCGGCATGATCAGCAGTGTTTTGCACCTGCTCTCGTCGTCGCTCCTCGGGTTCCTCTCGGCGGGTCGCGCACGCCTCCCTATCCCGAATCCATTCGGGAATTTGATGGTCCGGAATGGTCCTCCGAGCAGAATGGTCAGCAGTGCTTTGCACCTGCTCTCGTCGTAGCTCCTCGGGTTCCTCTCGGAGGGTCGCGCACGCCTCCCTATCCCGAATCCGTTCGGGAATTCGATGGTCCGGAATGGTCCTCCGAGCGGCATGGTCAGCAGTGTTTTGCACCGGCTCTCGTCGCCGCTCCTCCAGGACCTCTCGGCGGGTCGCGCGCGCTTCCCTATCCCGAATCCGTTCGGGAATTCGATGGTCCGGAATGGTCCTCCGAGCGGCATGGTCAGCAGGTTTTTGCACCTGCTCTCGTCGTCGCTCCTCGGGGTGCTCGGCGGGTCGCGCGCGCCTCAGCATCCCGAATCCGCTCAAGTTTTCGAATCCTTTCGCTGCGTCTCCTATGGGCACGCGATATGGCATCCTGTTCTGGGTTATTGGCGTTATTCTGGGTTATTGGCGCGAACTTTGGCGATGTGCTGAGAATTCCGCACCCTCATTTGTGAATTATTTTGCTCGTAGCGAGCCCTGCTTCGATTTAAAGCAGCTTGTCGGCGTGGCTCCTGTGACAATCGTGAAATACGTGGCATCTTTTTTCCGTGCTAGTTGAAAAATTATGAATTTTGAAAATGGAAAATTATGGAAATTAATTAATTGGAAACGTAAATAATAGGACATAAGAATTGTTAGGTTGAAAGTTTTGGGTGATTAGACTTACCAAATTGTTTCAAATGTAAATTGAAAACTATTTTTGAAATAAACTATTTACTAATTTTCACTTTTATAAATATACTTTTTCACACTTATTTTTGCACTTAAAAAAATACTTTTTCACACTAATTTTTGCACTTAAAAAATACTTTTTTCACACTTTTAAAAAATACTTCCGGCAGAGTAACTTCGTCACTCGATAAATTTTTGTCATTGACTCATCTGGGGATTAATGGATCTTCCAATATATAGCCAAGTTAGGTAATATCCAAAATAATAAAACATTGTACTTTAACCCTTTGCCGTTACGCAATTTCCTCCGTTTTTAAAAAGGCAATAAAAACCATGTTTTATATCTACCTGTTGTGCAATTTTAGGGTCAGAAATATATGTAGTAACAATTTTTAAGATCATTTTTATCCGACTGGACCAATCAGAAATAAGCTACTACCTGTTATTATAGGTGCCTAAGTACCGTGTTATGTTACGGTTCGTACCTGTGATACCTGTTATGAAATTTGTCCCTTGCACGTGTTCATTGAAGCGAGGTATAAAATCCATGGGCAAATAAAAACCCCTATATCTAAAATTTTAAGGGATGCAGACCCAAAATTAAATGTATTTAAATTTTATAATCGTTAGTTCTACAAAATACCATTATTCGATATCAATATTCTGATAACGCAACTCTGGGTGTGTTTAACTAAATGGGCTAAATATGTTTTTTTTAAATGGATTATGAAAAAATTTACCATATGAATATTTAACTTAAAGGTAAACCATCAGCTATATATGCGCCTTCTAAGGCTTTTGTCATCTGCTCAATTTCTTGTGTATATTGGTTGGCACTTTTATTGCGCTGCTGTAGGTTCATCAGCTTCGCTGATAATACTTAAACAGTTTCGCCTTTGACGTTGCCTCTTAGTCTGGAAGTCACTTCAGTAATTGTTGTTTCATTACCGATTAGATTTCTGGCGACACCTTTTAGCTTGGTTTTCACTATGGATACCGCTAATTTCATTTTCTTAGGTTTTAGGTGTTTTTACACAACATTTTTGTGTAATCATTGTTGTTTGTGCTGTTTTTTTTTTTTAATTTTTATTGGCCCCCATGATAACAACAATAATTATTAAGAGTATATGTACCTGTTGGGATTTGTGCCAGCATCAAATATCATAATTATTTGTATTTAAGTGTCTCAGTGTAACTAGCCGCAGCGGTCCACTAATTGCCCGTTATCAGCTGTTCCATATTTTTTGTTTCTCCCAGATTCGCATGCGCTTTGTTGTTCTTTTGTAGCGCATGCACTTTGGGAGCTTTGATGGAGCTTCTGCGCAAGCTCTTAGGTTTATGCTCTTGTATATTCGGCGTTGTTTGGATCGGCCGCTGCAGTTGTTTTGGGGTTAAATTGACCCAATAAAAATATTGAAATCGAATTGTGTATTAATTCGGTCGCTATCAAAACGCTGATCAACATTTGGTGACCCCGACGTGATCGCGCTCTTGATTTGTGATCATTAAAGTGCTTATAGGAAACCTTGTAAAGAAAAACTTGTTGCTATTGTTTCCATTACATTGCACCTTGTACAAAAACAAATTGCATAATGGAGTCTGGAGACGTATTTAGTGCCTCGGTTCCTGCAAGCAGGGAAAGGCTATTGCGGTGAAGAGCAGAGGTGACCTACCAGGAGATGGAAGCCCTGCATAATAAGGTCAAGCATGCAGTGCATAAGGACGATTTGACCATCATGGTACTGGAGCCGTTGGATATTGCGTTGCGCAAGAAATTCACCACACTCCAGGATGAGCTAGAGCGATTGAGCTCTAGTGAAATTGGGAGCGAATTATTGAAATTGGGAGCGTTGATATTCAGGTGGGAATGGCAAGGTACTCCATGAGGGTGCCTGAACACTCCACTCGTCTCGACGGCACCACTGGTCCCATTGCTCCGTCATTGAGAAAACCAACAATAGAGGCTACGAAAGTGCATGGTGGTCTTTTGGAAAATCGTCGCTCATGCAGTTAGGATTCTTCGCTGGGTCTCAGGTTTTTAAATTGGAGCGAAACCTGAACAACGATCACGATAGCCAGGACGTGGGCCATTGCGTCTCATCAGTGCCCCTGCTATCCACCGCTCCCCCCGTGGTCGCTATTTCAACGTCGCATCTGGCAGTTGTCTGCGATGGATTTTCTGAAGCTGCTATACTTAATCCCTCTTCTGGCCCGGGATTTGGATAATTGTCACCGTTGCCGATTAAGTCAGCGCCCAGGTCTGACTCCATTCTGGACTCTAGCCTGCACCCTTCCAATGGGGGGAGGTCGCCCGCATCGCTGCTGCCGCCGTCTGCAGCTGCCAAGGTGGCTGCTGCTCCAGCCGTGAAGGCTCCCGATCCTGCAATCGAAAGGTGCGCCTACGCGCAATTTCGGAAAGAAGTTTCCTTCCACTTTCGCCACTCTATTGACGCCTGGCTCGAGCGCTCTCTGGATCTGGATGGACACGGCAGCCTGCAACTAAGAATTATGGACCTTGAGATCATCAGCAATGTTATGTGATGAAGCTGTCCCATGCCCCTAAGGATTTTTTGTTGAAAGATGGAATTAAACGGGGGGAGGATGTTGGGACTTGTGTCAGCATCAAATATCATAATTATTTGTATTTAAGTCTCTCAGTGTAACTAACCGTAGCGGTCCACTAATTGCCCGTTATCAGCTGTTCCATATTCTTTGTTTCTCCCAGATTCGCATGCGCTTTGTTGTTCTTTTGTAGCGCATGCACTTTGGGAGCTTTGATGGAGCTTCTGCGCAAGCTCTTAGGTTTATGCTCTTGTATATTCGGCGTTGTTTGTATCGGCCGCTGTAGTTGTTTTGGGGTTAAATTGACCCAATAAAAATATTGAAATCGAATCGTGGATTGTGTATTAATTCGGTCGCTATCAAAACGCTGATAGCTCAACAGTACCCAATATAGATTGATGTTACTAGATTCTACCTTGTTGATGACATTGGCAGTGGAATCCACTGTCTTTATGTCCAAAGTCATTTTGGTGGGTTTTATATATACTGCTGGCACCTATTGCCAAGACCTACTACCCTAGATGCACATTAGTAACACATCAGCATGTCGCAATACAACCCACTAACCTATTAACACACCTAGTAATAATTAGCAATAAGCATAAACTCAGCATTAGTAGACGGCGCCAGAAGTGATAGCAGCAAGAAGATCGACCGAAGCAAGCAAAAACCAGCTAACTAAGCCGAAAATGCATGTACAAGCTGAACATGAACAAACAATCTGAGTCAGCAGACTCAGAGGTGGGTGACCCTGGCATTAACATTAGTTTAGCACGTCCAGAACATTGACCTTTCTTAAGATTTAATTGTGTAGAATTTAGCATCTTATATAAGAATTGTTCTTCTGAAATAAAGATAGTTGCGAAATCAGAGTCAATCGTCTCGTTACTCAGTGTTGAACCTACGGCACTTAAATTTGACCTACATCACGTGATCCTGTGTAAAACGATTCACAAGGTAAGACGCTCTACAAACTTCTACTTCGCGTGGCTCCAGTGTAAACGGACCACAAGTAGGATCCGCGGCATACCAGTCTACTTCAAGTGTTGCTCCCGTGAAACGGACCAAAGGTAGACCCCGCGTCACCTCACTACCTCGCGTGTTGCTCCCGTGAAACGGACCACGAGTCGATCCCGCGGCATACCAATCTACTTCGAGTGTTGCTCCCGTGAAACGGACCACCAGTAGACCCCGCGTTACCTAACTACTTCAAGTGTTGCTCACGTGAAACGGACTATGAAACGGACCACCAGCAGACCCCGCGTTACCTAACCTACTTCGAGTGTTGCTCCCGTGAAACGGACCGCAAGTAGGACCGGCCGATAAGGAACCAGCCAACCCACCACACCACCGGTGCTCGAGGAAAACCATCCAGGACTTCAAGCACATCAACTCCAGCCTGATCACACCAAGTGCAGTCCCTTGCATAATCCAGGTATATTTAGTCAGACTAGTTACGTTCTTTGACTACGACTCCGGGCCCTACCGTTACTCCCGCGAGTTCAAGTTCGACGTAGCTGCCGCATAACGCTCTACGGACGAACCCTGACGGTTCGTCAATTCCGTCAGAGATTAATTTTCCTACTTGCTTTTGTATTTCGTCTACCTGACTATGTGGGCTTCGATAGTTCTTTATATAGACTGGTTCATCATCTTTTAATCTCGGTTTCTGTTTATAAAAATTATTTGTGTTTATTGATTCGGTTTCCAATCCAAATATATCGCTATACTGGGTGCATAAGCTAGAAAGCTGTGACTTGAACTGTGGAGGGAAGTTTTTTGAAAGTTGCGATAGTACAGATTTTTTTCTATTGTCTGAATTTGTGTTGACTACATCGTAGTGACTACATTTTTTTTTTTTTACATCGTAGTTAATTTTTGAGCCAACCATGAAAATTTCATCAATTATAATTAATTGGAGATCTATCAATTTGCAATGAATTGTATTTAAACTATCATTGCTTAAAGGTCTTAAAGGACCTGAGGCCTGATTAATTGGAAGAGAAATGAAGAGTTAATCCTCCAATCCCAAAAGCAGCTTTTCCAGTTGGAGCACATAATAAAACTTTTGCCGAATCCGTAGCACCAGGAAGCTTATTGGCTCGCCAAGTCACAGACTGATATATGGTTGAAATCAGTCTGCTTTTCCCTACACCGGCCACTCCACCAACATATTCGTAAAATATATTTTTACAAACAACATTATACATTACATGTGCATAATATTGTCTTTGTTTGTAGTTGAGGGACCGAGTTAGCGAGCAAAGGTCATCATTGGAAACTAACGGGGGGAGTCTAATTAATTGAAGTTCGCGATCTTCTTCAGGATTATTCGTTGCATTGTCATCCTGAAGAATATTTACGTTCCGCTCTATATTAGGCACTGCTAAAGCTCTAAATTCTTCGTCTAAAAATTGGGAGGCAGGTTCTTCCAAATTGGGATTATTATCCCCCCTATCCTCTTGCAAATCTTCAAGAACTCTTTCTAACTCCATATCATCAAACACATCATAGTTTCTCTTCATGATCCTAATAGATTCATGATTAGTTCTGAATGTGTTTTCAACGTCGTTGGAAAGAAGTTCAGCTTCTTCATTTCGCCAAGGATAGAAGAGTATTAAATGCTCTCGGAAATAATCCGATGGTGAAGAGTTAATGCTTAAGCGAACCCATCTAAGAATCAGGGGATGCTTACGTTTCTTAACGTAACCAGACCCGTCCATCAGTGGATAGTTTTGCTCAAATCAACCTCCAAATCATTTGCTTCATCATAGTCCTCACCATGATTAGCGGCAGATCGTGTATTGCGCTTATGGAATCTATACCAAGCTGCAAAATCTGCTAAACAAATTCCTTCCAGCTGCTCATGCCTTTGCACATATCGGTCAAGAATATTACGCTCAAAAATATCCACCGAGTTGTTTGGTAGTCGCTCTAATTCTTCATTTACGCGAGCCAATCGAACTCGTTTGTCTGGATGGCAAGTGTTTATAAAAATTGTACCTTCACTTGCCTCCGACATATGCAGGCCCAAAATATTGTATGATGCTTCTTGGGCTGATATTTCTGTAGCGTTAATAAACTTGTTCCCTAGGTGCTGCAATTTCCTTTTAATAGATATATTCCCATGGCTTATTTCTGTCATGGCTTCACGGAGCAACTGCGAAACGCCTCTGTTTGATTTGTTTATGTAGTTAATGATATAACTACAACAGGCGTAGGCATCTTAGATAAATTGAATATCCATATTAGCTCTGTGTAAGCCTAGAATATCTCTATTATAAGCATTGAGCAGTCGGTCGGAAAATTGTTTGCGAAAAAAAATTTGCGGCTTTTTCAAGCTGGAACGTATGGCTAATTTGTAGGCTTCAAAATTAATATCAAGGTGGGACAGAAAATATTCAAGATTATTAAATAAAGCTGCGTCTTCATTAGGAATGGTTCTAAAGTTTCCTTAATTTTTTTGTACAAAGTTTTATGTTCTTCAACATTTACTTCGTTTTCTTCTATCGGATGCAAAACTAGCGTTTCGGGCATAGGAGGGTGTGGCATTTGAATCGGAAAACCTCCTGTCCGCATAACTCTCTTAGGCAAGATGAACTGTGCTTGTGACGTTGATATTGAATTACTTCTTGTAGTTCAGGATCGTCTCCATTTGTGGTAATAAACCACAAAAGTTAAAGTTTATTACTTGCTCGGTATTTTCGGTGTCGTCGAGCTTAGGAGCACCAGCAAGCCAGTACATGCCGTGAGAATGCGGAGATCCTCTGTTCTGAAATTCGATTCTCCAATAAAAATGGGAAAGATTGAATTCCCCAAATATATCGGTTTTGAACAATTTCATTAATTGTCGCAACCTGTAATCGGAGTACCGAGAGCAGAGTACCGAGAGAGAGAAATTGTGAGCGTACTCTAGCCTCCTTTTTAAATGGACTTGGATGACATGAGTAGAGTCGAAAGAGCGCGGAGGCGCAGTCACAATGTCAGGAACTGAAATTGGAACGTTCACCACAGCGCTTCGGATACCGCATTGCCTTACATAGCCGAGAGAAATAATCCTCATGAAAGGGATTCTCGGTGAAATCAGGCGCTCTTCGAGGAAGGTGAGTCCATTTAAGCACTCGGGGATTTCGGGAAAGTCGAAACCATTCGAAAGGCAGAGTGATGGGAGTTTGCCTCAAGAGACGGCCCTACGGCAGGTGTTGCAAAAATTATATTTTCCGGACGGTCTGGGAAATTTTCTCGACAAATAGAAAGCGTTGCCAACGTTTAGGAGGGGAAATTTAGAGGAGATAGCAAGGATGTATAATCCACTTACCTGCGAACGGAACCACGTTCCTCCACAGCAGACACAAATTTCCGTTGGTCCTTCCTTTATGTTCCTGTGATAAAGATCCCTCGCCGATGATCGAATCCTATGACGCTGTAGTTCCCGTTCCTGTTCCATCTCATCCTCAGAAAGGGCTGCTCTTGCGTCCATGTTCCTTTGTGACTGCCTTTGGGAGGCATCCAGTCGGTTTTGGGGGTCCATCCTAAAGTTGATTAGCCGATCCTCTGCCATTTGCCGAATTTGATCCTCTCGAATCTTCCCTGTTGGCGTGTTTCCCGTCGTTGAGATGTGTTCATCCGTTGCTCCTGCGATCTTGCGATGGGATTTCTCCTGGTTGCTCTCCTGTTATGGGCGTCCATTTCCCGTTCTCGCTGCCTCTCTTCCGGATTCCTTCGTCGTTGTCGGTGCTCCTCAGTATTTCTTTCCTGTTCCCTTGCATATTCCTCCGAGTCCTGCCGATGATAAGCGCGCGCTGCGGCATCCCGAATCTGTTCAGGAATTCGGTACTCCGGGTCGGTCCTCCGAGCGGCATGGTCAGCATTGTTTTGCACCTGCTCTCGTCGTCGCTCCTCGGGGTCCTCTCGGCGGGTCGCGCGCGCCTCCATATCCCGAATCCGTTCGGGAATTCGATGGTCCGGAATGATCCTCCGAGCGGCATGATCAGCAGTGTTTTGCACCTGCTCTCGTCGTCGCTCCTCGGGTTCCTCTCGGCGGGTCGCGCACGCCTCTCTATCCCGAATCCATTCGGGAATTCGATGGTCCGGAATGGTCCTCCGAGCTGCATGGTCAGCAGTGTTTTGCACCGGCTCTCGTCGCCGCTCCTCCAGGACCTCTCGGCGGGTCGCGCCCGCCTCCCTATCCCGAATCCGTTCGGGAATTCGATGGTCCGGAATGGTCCTCCGAGCGGCATGGTCAGCAGGTTTTTGCACCTGCTCTCGTCGTCGCTCCTCGGGGTGCTCGGCGGGTCGCGCGCGCCTCAGCATCCCGAATCCGCTCAAGTTTTCGAATCCTTTCGCTGCGTCTCCTATGGGCACGCGATATGGCATCCTGTTCTGGGTTATTGGCGTTATTCTGGGTTATTGGCGCGAACTTTGGCGATGTGCTGAGAATTCCGCACCCTCATTTGTGAATTATTTTGCTCGTAGCGAGCCCTGCTTCGATTTAAAGCAGCTTGTCGGCGTGGCTCCTGTGACAATCGTGAAATACGTGGCATCTTTTTTCCGTGCTAGTTGAAAAATTATGAATTTTGAAAATGGAAAATTATGGAAATTAATTAATTGGAAACGTAAATAATAGGACATAAGAATTGTTAGGTTGAAAGTTTTGGGTGATTAGACTTACCAAATTGTTTCAAATGTAAATTGAAAACTATTTTTGAAATAAACTATTTACTAATTTTCACTTTTATAAATATACTTTTTCACACTTATTTTTGCACTTAAAAAAAATACTTTTTCACACTAATTTTTGCACTTAAAAAAAGACTTTTTTCACACTTTTAAAAAATACTTCCGGCAGAGTAACTTCGTCACTCGATAAATTTTTGTCATTGACTCATCTGGGGATTAATGGATCTTCCAATATATAGCCAAGTTAGGTAATATCCAAAATAATAAAACATTGTACTTTAACCCTTTGCCGTTACGCAATTTCCTCCGTTTTTAAAAAGGCAATAAAAACCATGTTTTATATCTACCTGTTGTGCAATTTTAGGGTCAGAAATATATGTAGTAACAATTTTTAAGATCATTTTTATCCGACTGGACCAATGAGAAATAAGCTACTACCTGTTATTATAGGTGCCTAAGTACCGTGTTATGTTACGGTTCGTACCTGTGATACCTGTTATGAAATTTGTCCCTTGCACGTGTTCATTGAAGCGAGGTATAAAATCCATGGGCAAATAAAAACCCCTATATCTAAAATTTTAAGGGATGCAGACCCAAAATTAAATGTATTTAAATTTTATAATCGTTAGTTCTACAAAATACCATTATTCGATATCAATATTCTGATAACGCAACTCTGGGTGTGTTTAACTAAATGGGCTAAATATGTTTTTTTAAATGGATTATGAAAAAATTTACCATATGAATATTTAACTTAAAGGTAAACCATCAGCTATATATGCGCCTTCTAAGGCTTTTGTCATCTGCTCAATTTCTTGTGTATATTGGTTGGCACTTTTATTGCGCTGCTGTAGGTTCATCAGCTTCGCTGATAATACTTAAACAGTTTCGCCTTTGACGTTGCCTCTTAGTCTGGAAGTCACTTCAGTAATTGTTGTTTCATTACCGATTAGATTTCTGGCGACACCTTTTAGCTTTGTTTTCACTATGGATACCGCTAATTTCATTTTCTTAGATTTTAGGTGTTTTTACACAACATTTTTGTGTAATCATTGTTGTTTGTGCTGTTTTTTTTTTAATTTTTATTTATTGTGCTGCTTATATTTTATCCAGGTCATTTCCCCGGCTCATGTATCTTTTTTTCAGACAATTAGTATGCAGCTTGTAAATTTTGTAAAAGAAATTGGCCCCCATGATAACAACAATAATTATTAAGAGTATATGTACCTGTTGGGATTTGTGCCAGCATCAAATATCATAATTATTTGTATTTAAGTGTCTCAGTGTAACTAGCCGCAGCGGTCCACTAATTGCCCGTTATCAGCTGTTCCATATTTTTTGTTTCTCCCAGATTCGCATGCGCTTTGTTGTTCTTTTGTAGCGCATGCACTTTGGGAGCTTTGATGGAGCTTCTGCGCAAGCTCTTAGGTTTATGCTCTTGTATATTCGGCGTTGTTTGGATCGGCCGCTGCAGTTGTTTTGGGGTTAAATTGACCCAATAAAAATATTGAAATCGAATTGTGGATTGTGTATTAATTCGGTCGCTATCAAAACGCTGATCAACATTTGGTGACCCCGACGTGATCGCGCTCTTGATTTGTGATCATTAAAGTGCTTAAAGGAAACCTTGTAAAGGAAAACTTGTTGCTATTGTTTCCATTACATTGCACCTTGTACAAAAACAAATTGCATAATGGAGTCTGGAGACGTATTTAGTGCCTCGGTTCCTGCAAGCAGGGAAAGGCTATTGCGGTGAAGAGCAGAGGTGACCTACCAGGAGATGGAAGCCCTGCATAATAAGGTCAAGCATGCAGTGCATAAGGACGATTTGACCATCATGGTACTGGAGCCGTTGGAAATTGCGTTGCGCAAGAAATTCACCACACTCCAGGATGAGCTAGAGCGATTGAGCTCTAGTGAAATTGGGAGCGAATTATTCTGGAAGTTCTCCCAGCTTGCCGCTGATGTGCGCGTTGATATTCAGGTGGGAATGGCAAGGTACTCCATGAGGGTGCCTGAACACTCCACTCGTCTCGACGGCACCACTGGTCCCATTGCTCCGTCATTGAGAAAACCAACAATAGAGGCTACGAAAGTGCATGGTGGTCTGTTGGAAAATCGTCGCTCATGCAGTTAGGATTCTTCGCTGGGTCTCAGTTTTTTAAATTGGAGCGAAACCTGAACAACGATCACGATAGCCAGGACGTGGGCCATTGCGTCTCATCAGTGCCCCTGCTATCCACCGCTCCCCCCGTGGTCGCTATTTCAACGTCGCATCTGGCAGTTGTCTGCGATGGATTTTCTGAAGCTGCTATACTTAATCCCTCTTCTGGCCCGGGATTTGGATAATTGTCACCGTTGCCGATTAAGTCAGCGCCCAGGTCTGACTCCATTCTGGACTCTAGCCTGCACCCTTCCAATGGGGGGAGGTCGCCCGCATCGCTGCTGCCGCCGTCTGCAGCTGCCAAGGTGGCTGCTGCTCCAGCCGTGAAGGCTCCCGATCCTGCAATCGAAAGGTGCGCCTACGCGCAATTTCGGAAAGAAGTTTCCTTCCACTTTCGCCACTCTATTGACGCCTGGCTCGAGCGCTCTCTGGATCTGGATGGACACGGCAGCCTGCAACTAAGAATTATGGACCTTGAGATCATCAGCAATGTTATGTGATGAAGCTGTCCCATGCCCCTAAGGATTTTTTGTTGAAAGATGGAATTAAACGGGGGGAGGATGTTGGGACTTGTGTCAGCATCAAATATCATAATTATTTGTATTTAAGTCTCTCAGTGTAACTAACCGTAGCGGTCCACTAATTGCCCGTTATCAGCTGTTCCATATTCTTTGTTTCTCCCAGATTCGCATGCGCTTTGTTGTTCTTTTGTAGCGCATGCACTTTGGGAGCTTTGATGGAGCTTCTGCGCAAGCTCTTAGGTTTATGCTCTTGTATATTCGGCGTTGTTTGTATCGGCCGCTGTAGTTGTTTTGGGGTTAAATTGACCCAATAAAAATATTGAAATCGAATCGTGGATTGTGTATTAATTCGGTCGCTATCAAAACGCTGATAGCTCAACAGTACCCAATATAGATTGATGTTACTAGATTCTACCTTGTTGATGACATTGGCAGTGGAATCCACTGTCTTTATGTCCAAAGTCATTTTGGTGGGTTTTATATATACTGTTGGCACCTATTGCCAAGACCATTAGATGCACATTAGTAACACATCAGCATGTCGCAATACAACCCACTAACCTATTAACACACCTAGTAATAATTAGCAATAAGCATAAACTCAGCATTAGTAGACGGCGCCAGAAGTGATAGCAGCAAGAAGATTGACCGAAGCAAGCAAAAACCAGCTAACTAAGCCGAAAATGCATGTACAAGCTGAACATGAACAAACAATCTGAGTCAGCAGACTCAGAGGTGGGTGACCCTGGCATTAACATTAGTTTAGCACGTCCAGAACATTGACCTTTCTTAAGATTTAATTGTGTAGAATTTAGCATCTTATATAAGAATTGTTCTTCTGAAATAAAGATAGTTGCGAAATCAGAGTCAATCGTCTCGTTACTCAGTGTTGAACCTACGGCACTTAAATTTGACCTACATCACGTGATCCTGTGTAAAACGATTCACAAGGTAAGACGCTCTATAAACTTCTACTTCGCGTGGCTCCAGTGTAAACGGACCACAAGTAGGATCCGCGGCATACCAGTCTACTTCAAGTGTTGCTCCCGTGAAACGGACCAAAGGTAGACCCCGCGTCACCTCACTACCTCGCGTGTTGCTCCCGTGAAACGGACCACGAGTCGATCCCGCGGCATACCAATCTACTTCGAGTGTTGCTCCCGTGAAACGGACCACCAGTAGACCCCGCGTTACCTAACTACTTCAAGTGTTGCTCACGTGAAACGGACTATGAAACGGACCACCAGCAGACCCCGCGTTACCTAACCTACTTCGAGTGTTGCTCCCGTGAAACGGACCGCAAGTAGGACCGGCCGATAAGGAATCAGCCAACCCACCACACCACCGGTGCTCGAGGAAAACCATCCAGGACTTCAAGCACATCAACTCCAGCCTGATCACACCAAGTGCAGTCCCTTGCATAATCCAAGTAAATTTAGTCAGACTAGTTACGTTCTTTGACTACGACTCCGGGCCCTACCGTTACTCCCGCGAGTTCAAGTTCGACGTAGCTGCCGCATAACGCTCTACGGACGAACCCTGACGGTTCGTCAATTCCGTCAGAGATTAATTTTCCTACTTGCTTTTGTATTTCGTCTACCTGACTATGTGGGCTTCGATAGTTCTTTATATAGACTGGTTCATCATCTTTTAATCTCGGTTTCTGTTTATAAAAATTATTTGTGTTTATTGATTCGGTTTCCAATCCAAATATATCGCTATACTGGGTGCATAAGCTAGAAAGCTGTGACTTGAACTGTGGAGGGAAGTTTTTTGAAAGTTGCGATAGTACAGATTTTTTTCTATTGTCTGAATTTGTGTTGACTACATCGTAGTGACTACATTTTTTTTTTTTACATCGTAGTTAATTTTTGAGCCAACCATGAAAATTTCATCAATTATAATTAATTGGAGATCTATCAATTTGCAATGAATTGTATTTAAACTATCATTGCTTAAAGGTCTTAAAGGACCTGAGGCCTGATTAATTGGAAGAGAAAACACTGAATGAAGAGTTAATCCTCCAATCCCAAAAGCAGCTTTTCCAGTTGGAGCACATAATAAAACTTTTGCCGAATCCGTAGCACCAGGAAGCTTATTGGCTCGCCAAGTCACAGACTGATATATGGTTGAAATCAGTCTGCTTTTCCCTACACCGGCCACTCCACCAACATATTCGTAAAATATATTTTTACAAACAACATTATGCATTACATGTGCATAATATTGTCTTTGTTTGTAGTTGAGGGACCGAGTTAGCGAGCAAACGTCATCATTGGAAACTAACGGGGGGAGTCTAATTAATTGAAGTTCGCGATCTTCTTCAGGATTATTCGTTGCATTGTCATCCTGAAGAATATTTACGTTCCGCTCTATATTAGGCACTGCTAAAGCTCTAAATTCTTCGTCTAAAAATTGGGAGGCAGGTTCTTCCAAATTGGGATTATTATCCCCCCTATCCTCTTGCAAATCTTCAAGAACTCTTTCTAACTCCATATCATCAAACACATCATAGTTTCTCTTCATGATCCTAATAGATTCATGATTAGTTCTGAATGTGTTTTCAACGTCGTTGGAAAGAAGTTCAGCTTCTTCATTTCGCCAAGGATAGAAGAGTATTAAATGCTCTCGGAAATAATCCGATGGTGAAGAGTTAATGCTTAAGCGAACCCATCTAAGAATCAGGGGATGCTTACGTTTCTTAACGTAACCAGACCCGTCCATCAGTGGATAGTTTTGCTCAAATCAACCTCCAAATCATTTGCTTCATCATAGTCCTCACCATGATTAGCGGCAGATCGTGTATTGCGCTTATGGAATCTATACCAAGCTGCAAAATCTGCTAAACAAATTCCTTCCAGCTGCTCATGCCTTTGCACATATCGGTCAAGAATATTACGCTCAAAAATATCCACCGAGTTGTTTGGTAGTCGCTCTAATTCTTCATTTACGCGAGCCAATCGAACTCGTTTGTCTGGATGGCAAGTGTTTATAAAAATTGTACCTTCACTTGCCTCCGACATATGCAGGCCCAAAATATTGTATGATGCTTCTTGGGCTGATATTTCTGTAGCGTTAATAAACTTGTTCCCTAGGTGCTGCAATTTCCTTTTAATAGATATATTCCCATGGCTTATTTCTGTCATGGCTTCACGGAGCAACTGCGAAACGCCTCTGTTTGATTTGTTTATGTAGTTAATGATATAACTACAACAGGCGTAGGCATCTTAGATAAATTGAATATCCATATTAGCTCTGTGTAAGCCTAGAATATCTCTATTATAAGCATTGAGCAGTCGGTCGGAAAATTGTTTGCGAAAAAAAATTTGCGGCTTTTTCAAGCTGGAACGTATGGCTAATTTGTAGGCTTCAAAATTAATATCAAGGTGGGACAGAAAATATTCAAGATTATTAAATAAAGCTGCGTCTTCATTAGGAATGGTTCTAAAGTTTCCTTAATTTTTTTGTACAAAGTTTTATGTTCTTCAACATTTACTTCGTTTTCTTCTATCGGATGCAAAACTAGCGTTTCGGGCATAGGAGGGTGTGGCATTTGAATCGGAAAACCTCCTGTCCGCATAACTCTCTTAGGCAAGATGAACTGTGCTTGTGACGTTGATATTGAATTACTTCTTGTAGTTCAGGATCGTCTCCATTTGTGGTAATAAACCACAAAAGTTAAAGTTTATTACTTGCTCGGTATTTTCGGTGTCGTCGAGCTTAGGAGCACCAGCAAGCCAGTACATGCCGTGAGAATGCGGAGATCCTCTGTTCTGAAATTCGATTCTCCAATAAAAATGGGAAAGATTGAATTCCCCAAATATATCGGTTTTGAACAATTTCATTAATTGTCGCAACCTGTAATCGGAGTACCGAGAGCAGAGTACCGAGAGAGAGAAATTGTGAGCGTACTCTAGCCTCCTTTTTAAATGGACTTGGATGACATGAGTAGAGTCGAAAGAGCGCGGAGGCGCAGTCACAATGTCAGGAACTGAAATTGGAACGTTCACCACAGCGCTTCGGATACCGCATTGCCTTACATAGCCGAGAGAAATAATCCTCATAAAAAGGGATTCTCGGTGATATCAGGCGCTCTTCGAGGAAGGTGAGTCCATTTAAGCACTCGGGGATTTCGGGAAAGTCGAAACCATTCGAAAGGCAGAGTGATGGGAGTTTGCCTCAAGAGACGGCCCTACGGCAGGTGTTGCAAAAATTATATTTGCCGGACGGTCTGGGAAATTTTCTCGACAAATAGAAAGCGTTGCCAACGTTTAGGAGGGGAAATTTAGAGGAGATAGCAAGGATGTATAATCCACTTACCTGCGAACGGAACCACGTTCCTCCACAGCAGACACAAATTTCCGTTGGTCCTTCCTTTATGTTCCTGTGATAAAGATCCCTCGCCGATGATCGAATCCTATGACGCTGTAGTTCCCGTTCCTGTTCCATCTCATCCTCAGAAAGGGCTGCTCTTGCGTCCATGTTCCTTTGTGACTGCCTTTGGGAGGCATCCAGTCGGTTTTGGGGGTCCATCCTAAAGTTGATTAGCCGATCCTCTGCCATTTGCCGAATTTTATCCTCTCGAATCTTCCCTGTTGGCGTGTTTCCCGTCGTTGAGATGTGTTCATCAGTTGCTCCTGCGATCTTGCGATGGGATTTCTCCTGGTTGCTCTCCTGTTATGGGCGTCCATTTCCCGTTCTCGCTGCCTCTCTTCCGGATTCCTTCGTCGTTGTCGGTGCTCCTCAGTATTTCTTTCCTGTTCCCTTGCATATTCCTCCGAGTCCTGCCGATGATAAGCGCGCTGCGGCATCCCGAATCTGTTCAGGAATTCGGTACTCCGTGTCGGTCCTCCGAGCGGCATGGTCAGCAGTGCTTTGCACCTGCTCTCGTCGTCGCTCCTCGGGTTCCTCTCGGCGGGTCGCGCACGCCTCCCTATCCCGAATCCGTTCGGGAATTCGATGGTCCGGAATGGTCCTCCGAGCGGCATGGTCAGCAGTGTTTTGCACCGGCTCTCGTCGCCGCTCCTCGGGTTCCTCTCGGCGGGTCGCGCACGCCTCTCTATCCCGAATCCATTCGGGAATTCGATGGTCCGGAATGGTCCTCCGAGCGGCATGATCAGCAGTGTTTTGCACCTGCTCTCGTCGTCGCTCCTCGGGTTCCTCTCGGCGGGTCGCGCACGCCTCCCTATCCCGAATCCGTTCGGGAATTCGATGGTCCGGAATGGTCCTCCGAGCAGCATGGTAAGCAGTGTTTTGCACCGGCTCTCGTCGCCGCTCCTCCAGGACCTCTCGGCGGGTCGCGCCCGCCTCCCTATCCCGAATCCGTTCGGGAATTCGATGGTCCGGAATGGTCCTCCGAGCGGCATGGTCAGCAGGTTTTTGCACCTGCTCTCGTCGTCGCCCGAATCCGCTCAAGGTTTCGAATCCTTTCGCTGCGTCTCCTATGGGCACGCGATATGGCATCCTGTTCTGGGTTATTGGCGTTATTCTGGGTTATTGGCGCGAACTTTGGCGATGTGCTGAGAATTCCGCACCCTCATTTGTGAATTATTTTGCTCGTAGCGAGCCCTGCTTCGATTTAAAGCAGCTTGTCGGCGTTGCTCCTGTGACAATCGTGAAATACGTGGCATCTTTTTTCCGTGCTAGTTGAAAAATTATGAATTTTGAAAATGGAAAATTATGGAAATTAATTAATTGGAAACGTAAATAATAGGACATAAGAATTGTTAGGTTGAAAGTTTTGGGTGATTAGACTTACCAAATTGTTTCAAATGTAAATTGAAAACTATTTTTGAAATAAACTATTTACTAATTTTCACTTTTATAAATATACTTTTTCACACTTATTTTTGCACTTAAATAAATACTTTTTCACACTAATTTTTGCACTTAAAAAAATACTTTTTTCACACTTTTAAAAAATACTTCCGGCAGAGTAACTTCGTCACTCGATAAATTTTTGTCATTGACTCATCTGGGGATTAATGGATCTTCCAATATATAGCCAAGTTAGGTAATATCCAAAATAATAAAACATTGTACTTTAACCCTTTAGCGTTACGCAATTTCCTCCGTTTTTAAAAAGGCAATAAAAACCATGTTTTATATCTACCTGTTGTGCAATTTTAGGGTCAGAAATATATGTAGTAACAATTTTTAAGATCATTTTTATCCGACTGGACCAATCAGAAATAAGCTACTACCTGTTATTATAGGTGCCTAAGTACCGTGTTATGTTACGGTTCGTACCTGTGATACCTGTTATGAAATTTGTCCCTTGCACGTGTTCATTGAAGCGAGGTATAAAATCCATGGGCAAATAAAAACCCCTATATCTAAAATTTTAAGGGATGCAGACCCAAAATTAAATGTATTTAAATTTTATAATCGTTAGTTCTACAAAATACCATTATTCGATATCAATATTCTGATAACGCAACTCTGGGTGTGTTTAACTAAATGGGCTAAATATGTTTTTTTAAATGGATTATGAAAAAATTTACCATATGAATATTTAACTTAAAGGTAAACCATCTGCTATATATGCGCCTTCTAAGGCTTTTGTCATCTGCTCAATTTCTTGTGTATATTGGTTGGCACTTTTATTGCGCTGCTGTAGGTTCATCAGCTTCGCTGATAATACTTAAACAGTTTCGCCTTTGACGTTGCCTCTTAGTCTGGAAATCACTTCAGTAATTGTTGTTTCATTACCGATTAGATTTCTGGCGACACCTTTTAGCTTTGTTTTCACTATGGATACCGCTAATTTCATTTTCTTAGATTTTAGGTGTTTTTACACAACATTTTTGTGTAATCATTGTTGTTTGTGCTGTTTTTCTTTTAATTTTTATTTATTGTGCTGCTTATATTTTATCCAGGTCATTTCCCCGGCTCATATATCTTTTTTTCAGACAATTAGTATGCAGCTTGTAAATTTTGTAAAAGAAATTGGCCCCCATAATAACAACAATAATTATTAAGAGTATATGTACCTGTTGGGATTTGTGCCAGCATCAAATATCATAATTATTTGTATTTAAGTGTCTCAGTGTAACTAGCCGCAGCGGTCCACTAATTGCCCGTTATCAGCTGTTCCATATTTTTTGTTTCTCCCAGATTCGCATGCGCTTTGTTGTTCTTTTGTAGCGCATGCACTTTGGGAGCTTTGATGGAGCTTCTGCGAAAGCTCTTAGGTTTATGCTCTTGTATATTCGGCGTTGTTTGTATCGGCCGCTGCAGTTGTTTTGGGGTTAAATTGACCCAATAAAAATATTGAAATCGAATCGTGGATTGTGTATTAATTCGGTCGCTATCAAAACGCTGATAGCTCAACAGTACCCAATATAGATTGATGTTACTAGATTCTACCTTGTTGATGACATTGGCAGTGGAATCCACTGTCTTTATGTCCAAAGTCATTTTGGTGGGTTTTATATATACTGTTGGCACCTATTGCCAAGACCTACTACCCTAGATGCACATTAGTAACACATCAGCATGTCGCAATACAACCCACTAACCTATTAACACACCTAGTAATAATTAGCAATAAGCATAAACTCAGCATTAGTAGACGGCGCCAGAAGTGATAGCAGCAAGAAGATTGACCGAAGCAAGCAAAAACCAGCTAACTAAGCCGAAAATGCATGTACAAGCTGAACATGAACAAACAATCTGAGTCAGCAGACTCAGAGGTGGGTGACCCTGGCATTAACATTAGTTTAGCACGTCCAAAACATTGACCTTTCTTAAGATTTAATTATGTAGAATTTAGCATCTTATATAAGAATTGTTCTTCTGAAATAAAGATAGTTGCGAAATCAGAGTCAATCGTCTCGTTACTCAGTGTTGAACCTACGGCACTTAAATTTGACCTACATCACGTGATCCTGTGTAAAACGATTCACAAGGTAGGACGCTCTACAAACCCGGGAGTCGATCCCGCGGCATACCAATCTACTTCGAGTGTTGCTCCCGTGAAACGGACCACCAGTAGACCCCGCGTTACCTAACTACTCCAAGTGTTACTCCCGTGAAACGGACCACGAAGAGAACCCGCGGCATACCAGTCTAGTTCGAGTGCTGCTCCCGTGAAACGGACCACCAGCAGACCCCGCGTTACTTAACCTACTTCGAGTGTTGCTCCCGTGAAACGGACCGCCAGTAGGACCGGCCGATAACGAATTAGCCAACCCACCACACCACCGGTGCTCGAGGAAAACCATCCAGGACTTCAAGCACATCAACTCCAGCCTGATCACAGCAAGAGCAGTCCCTTGCATAATCCAGGTAAATTTAGTCAGACTAGTTACGTTCTTTGACTACGACTCCGGGCCCTTTACTTTATACATATACTTTACATATACTTTACTTTTATGTTTAAAACTTTACTTTTATGAACATATACCTTACTTTTATGTTTATAGAGTGTTTTATTAAGATTATTATCATCTTCTATTGAAAATTTACTTATCGCCTTACTGCGCATTTAAATTAATAAACTTCCTACCTAGTTTTTTTTCCTGGGAAGGCGCAGATATCCCACGCTTGATATCTGCTGCTATTTTCCTGGGTTGGTCTTTTTCTTTATGCATGTGCATGTGTTTTTTCTTTTGTTGTGAATATCCTTCTTGTCCTATTGCCAAAGTTCTGCCGATCCGCTGCTCCTTGTGACTCTAGTCACGGTCGCCATGAAATAAGTTGAGTTTTATTTTGTATTTCTTAATATTTTGGTTTTCTGGTTTATTTGATTGGAGCAGCAATGGTGCCGCTCCAACGATCGAAGTTTCTCTGTTCTTTTACAATATTCTTTAAGTTTTACTAAGGCTTAGTCTCTTAGCTGCGCTGCTCGCAGGCGGCGGCAGAGAGACGGTTATGTACCTGTATACTTACATATGTATAAAGGAATGTTCTTATATATATTGCTATGCCTATATATACCTAGCAGCAGTTCAGCTCAGCCTTACACTTATAGCCAATTCAGCTCAGCCAACCTTATATTTTGCCCATCTTTCGATCAAAGTGGTGTGTTATCGGATCTTCTTAAGGTTAAGTCCGTGTATTCGCCAGGCCCTGATGGAGTACCAGGCTGTTTTCTGAAGTACTGCGCCGAGGCACTGTGCAAACCGCTCGTTAAACTCTTTAATCTATCGCTGGAAACTTCGATCTTTCCCCTTATGTGGAAGGAATCCTTCATTATTCCGCTGCATAAAAAAGGGAAAAAATCCGACGCTGCTAATTATAGAGGCATCTCTAAATTGTCAGCAATTCCAAAGCTTTTTGAAAAACTTATCACTCCACATTTGCAACACCTATGTAGTTCAATAATAACTCCGTGCCAGCATGGCTTCATGAAGCGCCGCTCCACCACTACCAACTTATTGGAGCTAACATCTTTTATCACGGATGGCTTCCGGAATGGCTTACAAACAGACGTCATATACACTGACTTCAGTAAAGCATTTGACTCTGTTAACCATTCGGTTCTTATAAGTAAACTCAGTCTTTTGGGATTCCCATCTGATCTTCTTATGTGGATTTCGAGCTACTTATCAGGGAGAACCCAACGTGTTTTCTTTAAAGATGTTACCTCGCATTTAGTCCGCGCCACATCGGGGGTGCCCCAAGGAAGCCATCTTGGACCCCTACTTTTTACTCTGTTTATTAACGACTTGCCCCTTGCCTTAACTAATTCACTTGTACTTATGTACGCTGATGACGTTAAGCTATGCCTTCAGTATAAATTCACTAGCGCCCAGTCTAGACTTCAATCCGATTTGGATAAACTTCAAAATTGGTGCTTAGCAAATAACCTAAAGCTTAATGGATCGAAATGTAAACTTATGTCTTTTTACCGATCTAGTCCTCACCAGGCTATGTACTTTCTCTATGGGAACGCCTTAGAACGATTAACTCAGGTTAACGATCTAGGTGTCCTATTAGATTTGAAACTTAAATTTACCGACCATGTATCTACCATGGTTAATAAAGCTATGGGTGTGCTTGGTTTTATTAAAAGATGGTCAAAAGAATTTAATGACCCGTACATAACTAAAACGTTATATACATCACTGGTCCGTCCGATTCTTGAGTATGGATCGTGTGTCTGGAGTCCTCAATATGGAGTACACCAAGATCACATTGAATCTGTACAAAAAAACTTCCTTACTTTTGCGCTTAGGGGACTTAATTGGGATGCAAATCTTTACCTCCCCTCTTATCATAGTAGACTTTTACTAATCAACTTACCAACATTAACAAATCGTAGAACGATGCTGGGTGTCATGTTTCTATATAATCTTATTTATGGAAATATAGACAGCCAGCATTTACTAACACGTTTAAACTTTAACATTCCTAGTAGAAGGACCAGAAACTTTCGTCCTCTGCTCCTCAGCCATTGTAGTTCGACATATGCCCAACACGATCCGTTCAGGGTATTATGTTCGGACTACAATGGTCTCTACCACATCTTGTCACTTTGCTCTACAAACAATCTTAAATCGCTTATATTAACCGCCTTATCTGCAACACTTTTCCTCGTGATATCTTTCTCCTAATCCTCGCTTATCTATCTCGGATCTATTCCCGCGATTCGAGCCGTACGTTACGCGGCAGCGTCCCTCGGTCGGTTGGACGCGAGGTGTGCTGTACGTATGCAGTGGGAACCGCGCAAAGCCGCTCTCAACCTGGTGATCTGGTTTTAATAAAGGAAGACAACATCGCTCCGTTGAACTGGCCCCTCGGACGTATCGTAGCAGTCCATCCTGGTAAAGACAGCGAGATCCGAGTTGCAGAAATACGAACGACATCCGGAAATATAACACGGGCCATACGTCGACTGGCGGTGCCATCAACAATAGGAACGAGGAAACCAATCAATAAAAAAAAAAAAAATGCTTGTCCTAACAATGATACTCATCTGGGTGATACCCGGACTGTCGTTGCCCGTCTCCACACCATCAGAAGAAAAGGCCATTAACCCTGTCATCATCACTCCCATAAACAATGTGACTGGAACCATCATAGAAGCCACCGATAGGATATCAATCAAATCTGCCGAATGGACACTCATTACATTCTTTGATGTCAGTCAATTGGCACGAGAGATCGAGACAGTCAAACGAGGTATCCAATCTGTTCGGAGTACTCGATGATCAATATGCCAAACGGATGGAAGAGATTATTGGCGAACTAAGAGCCCAAGAAAGCATCACGCATAAAATAGTGGAGAACCAGACTTCAATTCTGTATACCACCATCAACATTATTAGGAGGACGACGATCGAAACTCAGAAGAGGATGCAGGATTTAGAAACAAGTCTGGCCAGAATCAAGGTGAGAATCCATGCGGCTGATCGGTATCTTCCGCATGCAGTCTCAGAATTGGTCGCCGTGGCTAGCCACATTCGTCGAGTCCAGGATGCTGTATTGAATGTGCTAATCGGGGCACACGAAGGAAAATTAAGTCCTGCATTGGTGTCGGTGGAACACGTAAAACAGCTGATCACAAAAATACAAACACACCTGCCACCGGGACGGCGATTACCCATCACCATTGAAACAGCACGAGACTTATATCGATTGGCGACCACGAGGGTACAAGAAACCGAAGACTTATTAATGTTCCATACAAGCGTTCCGTTAGTCGAGGAAGACGAGTTCACAGTGTATCGGATGGAGCCAATTCCACAAATAACGAGAGAAGGCCTGGTGATAACCAAGACGGAAACAGGATAACTACTTCGCAATCAATCAAGAACACCTGAGGCAGTGTATCAGCATGACGAATGGGAATAAGGTCTGCGAGTTTAAGCAGACGCTCTTTGGCCCGGACGCCCATCAACTCCCGTGTACAATGGCAGCATTAGCAAGACATCGGGTAAGGGAATGTAAACCAGAGCCAATCAAGGGGACCAGTTATTGGGTTCAATTGACAGAGCAGAATGCATGGATCTTTGGGACCTCGAAACCAATAACAATGACATATGTCTGCTTAGCCGAAAAAGATCAGATCATCATCGACGGCGTAGGCAAAATGACAATCAGGCAAGATTGTGTGATCCAAAGCCCGACCATTACATTATTGGGACGAGCGCAATTTAACTCATCAAGAACAGTAAGGATGTCAGGAAGTTATGTTCACGAGGGGCTGTCACAGGAAAAGATAAAGACAACAGAAGGGCAGTTGGAGTCAACGTTGGATCAGCTAGACCCCTGCAGAGGTGCAGGGATTAAACAAATGGACGAAGAAGGACCAGGAAGATGTGGACAGCGAGGCAGACTGGAATCTGGTTCATCAATACTCCGGAGTAATAATGTCCGGAGTAGCAATCCTCATAGCCGCATGGGCAGGGTATACGCGGTGTGCAGGAAAGACACCTCAGCAACCCATCACCGGAGGACGACATTAACCCAAGGAGAAGAATTCCACCTGATCGAACAACGAACCGGGCTGGCCATATTGACAAGGGATGGACATCACAAGAGATTTGAAGTATACGATCCAGAGACTCCTCAGTAAAAGGCAAGCAAGACACACATAGTTATAAGAAGGGTTTATTAAGTTAAGGTAATTCTAAGAAGCATCTCCATCAATGGTACTCATCGAGAAAGCACCACTATCAGTAGAAAGGTTGTCGTCACTGCTCCAAGCCGAACGGCGAGAACCACGCCGTCAGGCAATACGGCCAAACGGTCGAAACTGCACGATAATGAGATCGCGATCCGCCATCCCAAGAGAGGCGGGGGTGGCTAGGAAGGATGCGGCCATAATACCAGAAGTTGAGGTCAGAGCTGCGTAAACGGAGGCTGCGACAAAAGTCATCCATAAACTCCTGGATTTTGAAGTCCCTCTCGTGAAAGGTCCATTTCATACGCCCGTAATATGGACCAATAACCCGAAAGAAGAGCAACGACATGATCAACAGAGATACTAAGAGTGGTGCAAAAAACAAAACAGCAGCCCCTATTATTGAGTACCTCAATGGGGGGGAGAATGTTGGCCCCTAGTGCCAAGACCTACTACCCAATCAAGATGCATCAGCAGGTCACAATATACAAGCATCAGACCTACTTGCCTATTAATAATTTAACTTACTACTCAATCAAGATTCATCAGCAGGTCACAATATACAAGCATTAGGCCTACTAGCCTATTAATAATTTTACGATAAGCATAAGCCAATATCCAACCTAGTAACCCGGCACTTGTCGCTGGCACCGGAAGCAGAATAAGCATTATCAGCGGGAAGAATGACCGGCTGACCGAAGCATGCAAAAACCAGCCACCGCAGCCGAAATGCGTGTGGAAGGCCGTACATGTACAACGAAGCCGAAATCTGAGTAATGAATAATTTAGCATCTTATATAAGAGTGGTTCTTCTGAAATAAAGACAGTTGCGAAATCAGAATCAATCATCTCGTTACTCAGTGTTCCACGTGATCCTGTGTAAAACGATTCACAAGGTAGGACGCTCCACAACTATCTACTTCGCATGGCTCCAGTGTAAACGGACCACAAGTAGAATCCGCGGCATTCCAGTCTACTTCAAGTATTGCTCCCGTGTCTGGTTCGAGTGTTGCTTCCGTGAAACGGACCACCAGTAGACCCCACGTTACCTAACCTACTTCGAGTGTTGCTCCCGTGAAACGAACCGCCAATAGGACCGGCCGATAAGGAATCAGCCGAACCACCATACCACCGATGCTTGAGGAAAACCACCCCACGACTTCAAGCGCTCCACATCAAATCCAGCCTGATCACAGCAAGCGCCTGGCCAACCCGAGCAGTCCCTTGCAGAATCCAGGTAAATTTAGTCAGACTATTTACGTTCTTTGACTACTGTTGGGACTTGTGCCAGCATCAAAAATCGTTATTATTTCTATTTCTATTCTCTCAGTGTAACCAACCGCAGCGGTCCATTAATTGCCCGTTATCAGCTGCTCCATATTCTTTGTTTCTCCCAGATTCGCATGCGCTTTGTTGTTCTTTTGTAGCGCATGCAGTTTGGGAGCTTTGGTGGAGCTTCTGCGCAAGCTCTTAGGTTTTATGACTTGTAATTCGGCATTGTTTTGGACCGGCCGCGGAATTTTTTTTGGGGTTAAATTGACCCAATAAAAATATTGAAATCGAATTGTGGATTGTGTATTAATTCGGTCGCTATCAAAATTCTGATAGCTCAACAACTACGACTCCGGGACCTACCGTTACTCCCGAGAATTCAAGTTTGACGTAGTTGCCGCATAACGCTCTATGGACGAACACGCCGTCCATTTAGAGCTGGTGACGGATCTGTCCACCGCCGCCTTTCTGCATGCACTGAGGAGGTTTATTTCTATCAGGAAGAAGCCTCGACAGATCTGGTCCGACAACGCCACCAATTTTGTTGGAGCCAAAAATCAGTTAAGCGAATAAAGAGACTATTTCTTAGCGACGTGCACCAGAGAGCTGTCTTGGTTTTTTTCCTTCCAAAGTCCATTCAGTGAAATTTATCCCTCCCCGTCCTCCCCACTTTGGCGGCTTGTGGGAAGCTGCTGTTAAGACCAGCAAGAATCATTGTTACAGGGTCGTGGGCTCGGCTGTACTAAAGGCCGACGAGTTGCAGCCGCTGGTGTACAATATTGCTGCAGAGATTAACTCGAAGCCTTTGGGAAGAGTATTTAAACTTGTTGCAGCAAAGCTCCAATTGGCGCATCCCTGTAGGTATGGCAGTAAATCGTGCTGGTGAAGGACGATAACTTTTCTCCAATGAAGTGGTTCCTGGTGAGGGTGACAGAAATGATCGTCGGAGATGATGGAGTGTGTCAGCTGGTGCTGCTGAGGACGGCGTCCGGAGCTACAAGGCGGGCAGTAAACAAATTGTGCGTTCTGCTCCTTCATGATGCTGTTGAAAGCCCATCTTCCAACGTAGGGAGTATGTCGGGTCAAGCAGCCGCCGGAAAGAAGTTTGGCCGGCAATAATTTATGGAATTCATGTCGTCATTTTCTTTTATGTTTATGTGCGATACAGGCAAGCTAGCACGGCGGCGTCGGATGGGCCAGCGCGTCGATGTTTACGGAAGAAAAGAAATGCGTCGAGTGCAGACAGCGTGCAGGGGCAGCAGCAGGGGCAGAGGAACCAGCACGGCGGCGCGCACGAAATAAGGAGAAAGAGGAATCACCGTGGAACGTAACGGTCCCGGGCAAGCCTCCGCGGCAGCGCTCGAATGATATAGGAGAGCGAGGACGGCGGGGAACAAAGCGGCCGGCGACCGCGCAGCTGTGTTTACAAAATGCACAAAAACACAGAAATGCATTTGAATGTCCAGGGGGGGATCGCGGGGTATCGGGACGAAGTCCGATGACCGGCACAAAGTAATGCGGATCGGAGGCCCGAACGGGGCAATCGGGGGGGGAACAATAAAGAAAGCCCGCCGATAGAAAGACGGCGGGCTTGGAGAAAGCTAACGGAGAAAGTGAAGGAGCGGAGGATTAACGGCAGGAAGTAGATTCGCAAGGATTAACGGGCGCCTCTGGCACTATATAAGGAGGGCCCCTGGAGCGAATCGGGGCCGAGTCTTCTAGGGAAGCTGGGAGAGTGAGTGAAAGACCCCCCGTGGGTAAGTCTGACATTCAAGTAGGAAAGTTTCCTTGGAGGAATTAGGAGTACAGGCTGAAGGACCCCCCGTGGGTAAGTCCGACAGTCTTCAGTGCGGGCTATTAAAGCGAGTGAGCAAGGATATACGAAAATAGCCTAAGGACCCCCTGTGGGTAAGTCCGGTGGCGGTACGCGCATCAAATCGAGCAAGGAGTCAGGGGAAAAGGATCAAGGATCCGCGGCAAAGCTGAGGCCCAAGGGTAAAAGAGTCGGGTGGAGTTATTCCCGGACACGACAGGTATCCTGGTGTAGTGGCGGCAGCAACGGATCAGCCTGGCGTACGCCTTGTCTGCTCCTGACCGTTCGATCCAGGTGTGATCCTGTAACGCGAGGGATAGCCAACCCGGGAACTCAAGCCCAATAGAGAAACCAGGCAGGGACACCCCGGGAAGTCAAGAGAATCCTGATCCAGGCGCTGGAGCGTATGCACAGCAGACCACCTGGAGTCAAAGGAGACGCGACGCCCAAACCTCTGGCCTACCATAGATCCTGCGGGGCGTAGGCACGCAGGTGTTTGGAGGCGAGTGGCGAACGCGACCGGGGGCGTGTCCTGTAGGGTAGGAAGGCCCTAGGAAGCAGCGAGGAGCAGATCCTGCCCGGCGTATGCCTGGGAGGTGAGCCACTCGGTCTGTTAACACGGATTAGGTGCCGGCGACGGCGAAAGGGAAAATCCAGGCAAGCCAAAGGTTCCGAGTCCACGGCACCCCAAACGGAGAAACAGCAACGGCAGAGGCGACGACGAGGGAGCAGCGGCAACAGGAGAGCAGCGGCAACGGTAGAGCAGCGGCAACGGTAGAGCAGCGACGATGAGAGAGCAGCGACGACAAGGGAGCAGCGGCAACCGTAGAGCAGCGACGACGAGGGAGCAGCAGCGACGGACAGGCAGCGGCAGCGGAAGACGACAAGCAGCAACACAGGCCCCGCAACCAGAGTCCGTGAGTCCGAACGAAGGGAACCGAGAGCCGTTTCGGCGCCAGGCACCAAGACCGCACGACCTGCCGGGCGCAAGCTTTGGGAGGGCGTGCGTATTGGCACCAACCCGGAGCGGGGATCGGGGATCGACGGGAGGACGAGCGGTCGGTCGGCTGAGCCAGACAGCCGGTGAGATTCTCTTTATTGCTTTGTAAATTAATTACAATAAAGGGGATTTATTTGAAAAGAAGCAATACCGTGTTATTTCTGGGCTTGGGTAATCATGTCGAATCAATAAATTCGGTGGAACGTACCCTCAACCTCTGTGAGCTTTCCGCGGCGTTTGTTGCGAGCAAAACATAGCAAAACAGTTCGTTACACCTGGCGCCCAAACTACGTGATTGCTTTAGAGTCTAGGAGTAACACTGCTTCAAGATGGGGAGGAAAAACTGGATCTACGCGCTTCGCAAAGAAGAGTGGTCTCGCAGCGGATGGAACCGTGGAGAGCATGAGGGCACTGGTGGCAAGGTGGGCCGACGAAAGAAAGGAGGATGAAGTGATGGTGGTCGCGCGGGGATTCGAGGAGAAGTTCGCGCAGAGGACCACGCCGAGGAGGGGAGCGGTGAGCGAATCGGAAAAGCTCATCCAAAGTCTGGCAGTGCCAGAAATGAAGAGCATGAGGAGCATGGAGCCACAAGCGCGGAAGCCAGTCCCGGTACAGGTGGACTATGCGAAGGTGGCGAGACAAGTCCGAGAGTGGTCGTTCCGATTCGACGGAAAAGGGGATCCTCTCGAGTTCGTGGACCGAGTAGCATGGTCTGCCAAAACATACGGGATGGATATAAACACAATCCCGCGGGCGATGCCCGAACTACTCCAGGGCAGAGCGCAAAAATGGTTCCTAATGAACGACGAGGAGTGGCTCACATGGAAGGAGCTTCGAGGCCTTTTTCCTGCCAAAAGGATACTTCGAGAAATTGGCAGACCAGGTAAAGCAGAGGAAGCAACAGCGAGGAGAGCCTTTCAAAGAGTACATGGTGGACCTTCAGGCGCTAATGAAGCCGTTAGGAAAGTCCACAAAGGAGGTCATCGATAGGCTCGTGGAGAACTGCATGCCACGCAGGAAGATGTTCATGAGACCCTACGCATGTGCATCACTCGAGGAGGTCATGGGTCTAGCCGAAGAATTCGAAGAGCTGGCTTTGGAAGAGGAGGTCTTCAATAGACAGTCCCCAGCGGTAGACAGAAGATGGCCAAAGGAGGAGTTGCACCATAAACCACCGGAGCAACAGAGCCATCCAGGACAGGGATGGGGGCAGAGATGCCAGCCGGAGGAGCATCGCCAAATGCCACAGCAACAGCAGCCGAGCCAGCAATGGGCAGGCCCAAGGCAACAACAGCCGAACCAACAATGGGCAGCAAACCAAATCCAAAGGCAGCCGAATATGCAGCGGGCAGCGACGCCTAGACAGGGACACGTAGAAAACCCAGCGCAGGCGTGCAACAGATGCGGAGGCATGGGCCATTGGGCCAGCGGGTGCAGGAACCCCAGAATTATATTCTGCAGGATGGGCGGCGCAGTGGGGGTGAGAAGCACGGAATTCTGCCAAAGAGCGGGAAACGTGCAGCGATCCCAGCCATAGAGAGGAAGGCGGAGATCGCGAGGTGCTGCCTCTCAGAACTAGTTGGAGGATTAACAGGAGACGATCAGCAATTGGCGGCAGTCATCAAGGTCGGAGGAGCAGAAATGATGGCCATGGTGGACACCGGGGCAACGGCTAGCTTCATTTCAGAAAAGCTAGCAGAGGACCCGGGAATTGCCGGAGAACGAAAAAAAGCAAGGAGACTGGTAAAGTTGGCCAACGGGAGCCACATAGAAACTCAAATGGTACTCCTTACAACTGTAAGCTTTGGCAACAAGAAAAAGGATTTGAATATGATAGTGTTGCCAGTCATGGGAGACAGCGCGGTGCTTGGATGGGATTTCCTCGCAGAATTCGGCACAACAATCAACTGAGCAGGCCACCAAGTCACGAGGCCTGGAGGATAGGCTGTCCATAGCGATAGCGGGACCCTCGGAGGAAAGGGATCGCGAGCGGGACAAAAGGTTCATCGAAGAAGAGCTGGCGGCGTTCACAAATCAGAAGGGTTGTTCAAACATAACCCAGCATAAAATCACAATGAAGGACGACATCCCAATTAAACAAAGATATTACCCAAAGAACCCCAAAATACAGGGGGAAATCAATAAAAAGGTGGAAGAACTGCTGGAAGGGGGATGCATCGAACCTTCAAACAGCGCCTACAGCTCACCCATTGTCATGGTGAAGAAAAAGACGGGTCAGTGGAGGATGTGCGTGGATTTTCGGCAGATAAACACAAAGTCAGTGAAAGATGCGTACCCGATGCCAAGAATAAATTTCATTTTGGAGAAATTGAGGGAGCCAAATTTTTTCAGCAGCCTCAACCTTAAGGATGGCTATTGGCAAATCCCACTTGAGGAAGAGAGCCGGAAATACACGGCCTTTACTGTACCAGGGAAAGGTCTGTACCAGTGGAAAGTGATGCCGTTCGGACTACACTCGGCCTCGACAACATTTCAAAGGGCCTTAGACCAGGTCATAGGCCCGGACATGGCTCCCCACGCATTCGCGTACCAGGACGATATAATAGTGATCGGGCGCACGAGGGAGGAGCACGGAAAAAGGATTTGAATATGATAGTGTTGCCAGTCATGGGAGACAGCGCGGTGCTTGGATGGGATTTCCTCGCAGAATTCGGCACAACAATCAACTGCGCAGGCCACCAAGTCACGATCCCGAAGAGAGAGAGGTGGAGCGGATGCCTGGAGGATAGGCTGTCCATAGCGATAGCGGGACCCTCGGAGGAATGGGATCGCGAGCGGGACAAAAGGTTCATCGAAGAAGAGCTGGCGGCGTTCACAAATCAGAAGGGTTGTTCAAACATAACCCAGCATAAAATCACAATGAAGGACGACATCCCAATTAAACAAAGATGTTACCCAAAGAACCCCAAAATACAGGGGGAAATCAATAAAAAGGTGGAAGAACTGCTGGAGAAGGGATGCATCGAACCTTCAAACAGCGCCTACAGCTCACCCATTGTCATGGTGAAGAAAAAGACGGGTCAGTGGAGGATGTGCGTGGATTTTCGGCAGATAAACGCAAAGTCAGTGAAAGATGCGTACCCGATGCCAAGAATAAATTTCATTTTGGAGCAATTGAGGGAGCCAAATTTTTTCAGCAGCGTCAACCTTAAGGATGGCTATTGGCAAATCCCACTTGAGGAAGAGAGCCGGAAATACACGGCCTTTACTGTACCAGGGAAAGGTCTGTACCAGTGGAAAGTGATGCCGTTCGGACTACACTCGGCCTCGACAACATTTCAAAGGGCCTTAGACCAGGTCATAGGCCCGGACATGGCTCCCCACGCATTCGCGTACCAGGACGATATAATAGTGATCGGGCGCACGAGGGAGGAGCACATGGCAAATTTGAACGAAGTGTTCCGAAGACTGAAGGCGGCAAACCTAAGGATAAACACAGAGAAGTGCCATTTCTTCAGGGAAAAGCTGCTGTACCTGGGCCACCGGATAACAAGTCAGGGGATTGGTATGGATCCTGGAAAGGTTGCGGCGATCACGGAATTGGAACCACCGACAAACGTGAAAGGAGTACGGCAGTTCATAGGGATGGCGTCGTAGTATCGACGGTTCGTTCCCGATTTCGCTGGGGTCGCAAAACCTTTGAACGATCTCCTGCGAAAGGGAACGAAGTGGGAGTGGACGTCGAGACAACAAGAAGCGTTCTAGAAGTTAAAGTCACGTTTAGCAGAGGACCCGGTGCTGGCATGCCCCGACTTCACGAAGAAGTTTGTGCTGCAAACGGACGCCAGCGATTACGGCGTAGGCGCAGTGCTGTCGCAGGACACGGGTGAGGGCGAGCGAGTGGTCGCGTACGACAGCCGAACGCTAATAGGCGCGGAGAAGAATTACTCGGCAACAGAGAAAGAGTGTCTAGCAATAATATGGGCAATTCGGCAAATGAGGCCATACCTGGAGGGGTACCAGTTCGACGTGATAACGGATCACATGGCGCTGAAGTGGTTAAACAACATAGAGAGCCCACTGGGAAGGATCGCGAGATGGGTCTTCGAGTTGCAGCAATACGATTACGTAATCAGCTACAAGAAAGGCAAGCTGAACGTAGTCGCGGATGCACTTTCCCGCCAGCCGATTGTGGAGAAGCTGAGGAGTGCCACAGCAACCGAAGACGCGGAATGCGTTTGGATAGGCTCGCTGAAGAAGAAACTAAAGGAAAACCCACAGAAGTATCCGGAATACGTCGAGGAGGCAGGTTTGATTTACCGACATGTTCCACACAGAGACGGGAGCGAGGAAGTGGCATCGTGGAAATTATGTGTGCCGATGGACATGAGCCAACAGGTGCTGAAAGAGAACCACGACGCACCAACGGCGGGACATCTAGGCGGAAGGAAAACGATTGCGAAAGTAGCAGCAAGGTACTTCTGGCCAGGGATGCAAAGGGACGTGAGGAACTATGTTAGGAAATGCGAGACATGCTTGCGCTATAAACCGAGCCAGATGCAGGCCGCAGGGAAAATGTTAACACAGGTCCCAGAGGAGCCGTATGTGCAGACTTCGTGGGACCGTTGCCGAGGTCCAAGCATGGGAACTTCATGCTACTAGTGATGATCGATCGGTTCTCAAAATGGACAGAAATGGTCCCAATGCGAAAAGCCACAACAGAGACGCTGCAGAAGGCAATTCGCGAAAGGATCATCGCTAGATACGGGGTGCCGAAGGTGATGGTGACGGACAATGGTGTTCAATTCCCCAGTAGGAGCTTCAAGAAATTCCTTGAGGAGCTCGAAGTTCGTCATCCGTTCACCGCACCATACACGCCGCAGGAAAACCCGACGGAAAGGGCAAACAGGGCGGTGCAGCAGCGGGGAGAGAACAAGCAAATCAGCACTGCAGCGTCGGATGGGCCAGCGCTGTGTTTAGAAATACGGAAGAAGAGAAAGGCATCAAGGGGGCAAGATGAGCCGGCACGGCGGCGCGCACGGAAGAAGGCGAAAGAGGAATCACCGTAAAGCGTAACGGTCCCGGCCGGGCCTCCGCGGCCGCGCTCGAAGGTCATAGGAAACAGCGGGGATGGCGGGGAACGAAGCGGCCGGCGACTGCGCAGCTGTGTTTAGAAAATGCACAAAACACAGAAATGCATTTGGAATGACCAGGGGGGATCGCGGGGTATCTGGACTAAGTCCGATGACCGGCACAAAAATAATGCGGATCGGAGGCCCAAGCAGGGCAATCGGGGGAGGGACAATAAAGAAAGCCCGCCGATAGAAAGACGGCGGGATTGGAGAAAGCTAACGGAGAAAGTAAATGAGCAGAGGATTAACGGCAGGAAGTAGATTTGCAAGGATTAACGAGCGCCTGTGGCACTATATAAGGAGGGCCCCTGGAGCAAATCGGGACCGAGTCTTCTAGGGAAGCTGGAAGAGTTGAGTGAAAGACCCCCGTGGGTAAGTCTGACATTCAAGTAGGAAAGTTTCCTTGGAGGAATTAGGAGTACAGGCTGAAGGACCCCTTGTGGGTAAGTCCGGCGGCGGTACGCGAGTCAAGCAAGGAGCAAGGGGAAAGGATCAAGGATCCACAGCAAAACTGAGGCCCAAGGGTAAACGAGTCGGGTGGAGTTATTCCCGGACACAACAGGTATCCTGGTGTAGTAGCGGCAACGACGGATCAGCCTGGTGTACGCCTTGCCTGCTCCTGTCCGTTCGAACCAGGTGAGATCCTGTAACGTGAGGGATAGCCAGCTCGGGAACTCAAGCCCACAAGTAAAACCACGCAGGGACACCCCGGGAAAGGCAGTAGAATCCTGATCTAGGCTCTGGAGCTTATGCACAGCGTATCACCTGGAGTCAAAGGAGACGCGACGCCTAAACCTCTGGCCTACCATAGATCCTGCGGGGCGTAGGCACGCATGTGTTTGGAGGCGAGTAGCGGACGCGACCGAGGGCGTGTCCTGTGCGGTAGGTCGGCCCTTCGTGCCCTGATCCGGCCGCTAAGCAGCGAGGAGCATATCCTGCCCGGCGTATGCCTGGGAGGTGAGCCACTCGGCCTGTTAACACGGATTAGGTGCCTGCCACGGCGAAAGGGCAATCACAGCGAGCTAAAGATTTCGAAGGTCCACGGCACCCAGAAAGGAGGAGCAGCAACAGCAGGAAGCAGCAGCATCGACGAGGGAGCAGCAGCGACAGAAGAGCAGCGACGACGAGGGAGCGGCGGCGAAGGACGAGCAGCGGCAGCAGAAGACCAGCGCAGAACACGGCAGCGACAACACAGGCCCCGCAACCAGAGTCCGTGAGTCCGAACGAAGGGAACCGCGAGCCGTTTCGGTGCCAGGCACCAAGACCACACGACCTGCAAGGCGCAAGCTTTGGGAGGGCGTGTGTATTGGCACCAACCCGGAGCGGGGATCGGGGATTGACGGAAGGGCGAGCGGTCGGTCGGCTGAGCCAAACAGCCGGTGAGATTCTTTATTTTGTAAAGTAAAGACAATAAAGGGGATTTGATTGAACCGAAGCATTCCGTGTTATATCTGGGCTCGGGCAATCACGTCGAATCTATAAATTCGGTGGAACGTACACTCAACCTCTGTGAGTGCATTTGTTGCGAACAAAATATAGCAAAAACAGTTCATTACACCATCCATCGTCGTTGTCAACTTTCGTATCAAATAGAATTGCTGAGATTCAAAAGTGGTCAGAGGATAGCACGTGGCGGTATGTATCAACTAAACAGAACCCGGCAGATATCGTGTCAAGAGGTGGAGACGTAAAGGAGACGGATAGAAGGATTTTCCTCTCACTTAAAACTGCTGAGAGTGTTCTTTTACATGTTCCGCTTAACATGTTCCGTTCCATTTAAAAGTGTACCTTAACCTGTCGAATATCAAGAAGCATTTATTAAAATTGTCCAGATAGTTCAAGAGCACGAGTTTCAAGAGGCAATAAAAAATATTCGAAAAAACCTTGTTGTTAGTCCGATGGAAGGCGGAGGCAGCGGCAGGGCGTGCCGCGATGCTCCAGAGACCGCTTCTCCGGCCATCTCCTCGGCCAACCTACTCCTGGCCCTTGCCAGCGCCAGGGTAGCGTCCGCCTTTCTCCGGTCTTGGCTCCTCCTCCTCCTCCTCCTTAGCGCTTGAAGTTCCTGGCTCGGCCGGTGGTCCTCCTCCTCCGTCCTGGCTCTGCCCACCGGGATCGCCCTAACTCCATTTGCCCCCCGGGCCATCACCCGGAGGACCCTCCTCGTCGACTGGAGCCGCCGGACGTCCCATCCTGGCCAATCCAGGATCTCCAGGTCACTCTCGTCCGAGGAGACCAACGGTGATGCGTGGGATTACGGCGTCTGTGTAGCGTCCATGGTGGTCTTGTGGAAAAAAAAGAAGAAGGCCGGCCGGTGTCCACCGCTGCCTTTTATAGGCCTGCCGCCTGGAATAGATCCGTTCTTGCGGTTCTTTTGTCTACATCCATGCTCCCGTTGTGGGTCTCCTCCTTTCTCTGGTTGTTCGTATAATTCCGTGATTGTGTGTGTATTCTCCGTTTTGGAGCTTGACGGCGATTTTTGTTGATCTTTAATTTGTTCTTTTAATACATCTTGATGCATCATTTATGGACTGATCTTTCGGGACGCATTCTTCCGACAGTTATCAACAATTCCGTAGTTAACTAGGTCGGTGATACTTATCAACTCTGAGTTACAGGTACATTTACGGACCGCCAGAGGTCCGTGGTTGTGTATGTGTTCTGCCGTTTTTTTTTTTTGTGTATTTTTTTTTCCTTTTCCTTGTTGCCCATATTGGTGATTGCACATTCTCCTTTCCTTCTGTCCTACGCCTGCGGTGCCGATTCCTCCACCTGAGCTTTTAGCTCACTTACGTGGGCTTTCTTTTCTTTCTTTGTGCTCCCGTGACGTAGCACGGCGATCACCGGCGAAATGAAATTCGTCACTATGTATGGCCCGTCGTATCTCGGCGCTAGTTTCGCCACGAAACCTTCGGCCACCTTGGACAAATGGTGTTATTTTTCCCACACTGTGTCGCCGATCTTTGGGCTCCACTCCCGCCTCCTCAGATTGTAGTGCCGAGCTTGCTCCTGCGCCCCGCGCTCCATGTTTCGCAGCACCAGCTCGAACACTTCTTGTAATTTTTCCGCATTTTCTGAGGGACTGGTCTGTGCTTCTCCTGTCCCCAATGCCCCTTGGTCGAAAATTGCTTTCGGCATTCTTGGCTCTCTACCTTGGGTGATGAAGCATGGAGAGAACTCCGTGGAGTCCGACACGCTCGAGTTCACTGCAAGCATCAATTCAGGCCAGTGCTCGACCCATGTTCTTTGGTCCTTGCCTGCAAACTGGGCGATCATCGTCTTCACCGTCCTGTTTTCCCTTTCCGCCGGGTTTTCCTGCGGCGTGTATGGTGCGGTGAAATGATGACGAACTCCGAGCTCCTCGAAGAATTTCTTTAAGATCCTACTGGTGAATTGAACACCATTGTCCGTCACCATCACCTTTGGCACCCCGTACCTAGCGATGATCCTTTCACGAATTGCCTTCTGCCTTCGAAAGGCGGACGCTACCCTGGCGCTGGCAAGGGCCAGGAGTAGGTTGGCCGAGGAGATGGCCGGAGAAGCAGTCCGCCGATGGAAGGCGGAGGCAGCGGCAGGGCGTGCCGCGATCCTCCAGAGAGCGGCGCGCCGGAGGTGCCGGCAAAGCAGGGCCACCCGGCGGGGCCGTTGGGCCAGGAAGGAGGCGCAGGACGCGCGGATAAGGAGGATGACGGGGCCACGGGAGTGGCCAAGCCGGAAGTGGCAGCCGGCGAGGCCACCCACCCCGCATCCGCAGGAGCGGAAGGAGGAGGAGACAGAGGAGGAGCCAGGGACGCGAGGTCCGTGGGTGTGGCCAGCCCCGAAGGAAAGGCCGGGGCTGGAGAGGCAAGTCTCCTGCCCGGAGAAGAGGCCTCAGAGGCCGGTGCTCAAAAGAGCAGAATCGGCAGGAGATGGATATATAAAATATATATATATACAATATATAAAATAAGAAACAAATATTAGAAAAAAATGAAAAGAAAAAAATACAAGGAAAAAAAAACCAACAAAAAAAAATATATAGTAAAAATATATAAAAGGAAAAATATTTAAAAAAAAAAAAGAAAAAAGGGAAATGAAAAAATACAAGGAAAAAATTATATATAAGGTTCAAGAGTACATACATATATATAACTACTAGCTGACCCGGCAGACTTCGCACTGCCAGCTGTTGTTTTTTTCTTCTTTTCTTAACAAAACTTCTTTTGTGACTTTTTCTTGAAACTTCTTTTGTGATAAAATTTAAAATTTTTTCAAACTTAAAAATATAATCTGATACAGTAAGAACTGAAGATAGCTAAAGTAAAGTTTCGTGGAGCTGACCAAATAAATTAAAATACAGTACTAATTACAATTTGTGACTCTGAAATTTTTTCGCGATCGCGATTCACTTTTGTTTAATTTCGAAACGCGACATTAGATCCCCCAAAGCGCACGCGACGAATAATTTGATTGGATTTGAACTTTGTGGAGCGGGAAAAAATTTAAAATTGACCCTTTTTCGTTAGAAACACACCTAAATTGCTTTAAATTATAATCACATTGACTGATTATAATTTAATATGAACTGTATTGAATAGCAATAGATAAATAATAATCATTTTTAATCCCAGAAACTAAAGAGCGTAAAGGAGCTGGTGGTGGGACCATTTGTGGCAATTTTATTTTGCCTTTAGCACAACATAATCCAGTAAATTCACCAGTGTACTCTAACGCCTTACAATATTTACAAAGTGTTTTCATTTCCGCAATTGTTACTGTTTTGTCGGCACAATTATCAATTGCCGGATCATAGTGGAATGCAGCTCGTTCAAGAATCACAGAAGCACTGCGTCTGCGGATTCGCTCATTTTTATTATGTCTAGCTTGCTGTTGTTGTGTTTGATGTACACGAACTCGTTGCATTCTAAGCTTATCTCCTACATTGTCACTCACTAAAGAACGCAATTCTGACATAGCAATACGACTATTTTCTTCTGTCTGTCTCTGGTCATCAGTGCGGCTAGCACGTGAGGTAGCTCTTCGCACATTTAATTGACTACGACGACCTAAGTCTTCTCCTCGGCATCGTAAATTGTAATTAATCAAATTGAGAAAATTTCCCGCGAAATTTGAGAAGTAATAAAATTTCAAATAAAAATTTTTTTTAAATTTTTTTCACAATTTTTTAGTGAACACAATATCGGTTTGTCACATAAAATTAACTGAGCAGAGAACAATGAGTAGCTGTCAAACAATGTATCACATACCGGCGCCTACTATTATTGTAGTCTCCATTTTGTTTAAAAAACGTTTGTATGGGAAATAGAAAAATGCTGTTTATGGATTTTCCCGGCAATCATTCCCGGTTGATCGTAGAAGGGTGAAAATTGAGGATTGTATGTATTTTTGTATGTTGTGTCATAAAAAAAGAGAAATTAAAAATTTTGTCTAAAAAATAAAAATAAAAATTTAGGGGTGGACTACCCATAACATTTAGGGGGATGAAAAATAGATGTTGGCCGATTCTCATAGATACCGGATAAGCACAAAAATTTCATCAAAATCGGTCAAGCCGTTTCGGAGGAGTATGGTAACGAAAAGTGTGACACGAGAATTTTATATATTTAACTATATATACAAAAAAAAAAATAAAAAAAAGCGGTACTCACAACAGCATAGGGAAATGGAAGGGGAACGACCCTAAAGTCACCCGAAGAAGGGGGGAAGTGGATAAGGGTATCCACACACAAAAATATCCACACGCAAAAGGGGGGAAAAAAAAAACAAAAAAATCATCAACAAAAAAAAGTTTATCATATTGCAAAACAACAACAAACAGAAGTGCAAAACAACAACAAACATGAAGCTGGAACCACAAAGCTTCTGTCGTTCCCGAAGAAGGGGGGAAGTGTGAGGAGATTAGATCTCCCTCACGCCAAGACAGGTGTCAAGAGGGGCAGCAGCGGGGGGGGGGGGGGGGGGGGGGGGGAACAAGCAAGTCAGCACTGCAAGTCTGCCATTCAAGTTGGAAAGTTTCCTTGGAAGAGTTAGGAGTACAGGCTTATGGACCCCCTGTGGGTAAGTCTGGCGGCGGTACGCGAATCGAGCAAGGAGCAAGGGGAAAAGGATCAAGGATCCGCGGCAAAGCTAAGGCCCAAGGGTAAAAGAGTCGGGTGGAGTTGTTCCCGGACACGACAGGTATCCTGGTGTAGTGGCGGCAACGACGGATCAGCCTGGCGTACGCCTTGTCTGCTCCTGACCGTTCGATCCAGGTGTGATCCTGTAACGCGAGGGATAGCCAGCTCGGGAACTCAAGCCCAACAGTAAAACCACGCAGGAACACCCCGGGAAAGTCAAGAGAACCCTGATCCAGGCGCTGGAGCGTATGCACAGCGTATCTTCTGGAGTCAAACGAGACGCGACACCCAAACCTCTGGCCTACCATAGATCCTGCGGGGCGAAGGCCCTGTGTGTTTGGAGGCGAGTGGCGAACGCGAACACGTCGAATATATAAATTCGGTGGGACGTTCCCCGAAACTCTGTGAGCTAGCCGCGGCATTTGATGCCAGCGAAGACTAACAAAAACAGTTTGTTACACCTGGTAACCTTGGATACCTTGGAAGAAGGGGTTTTTTATAGGCAAGCATCCGCGGTAGACAGAAGGTGGCCAAAAGTGGAACGGCACCAGAAACCACCGGAGCAACAGAGCCCCCCAGGAGGGTGGGGGCAGAGATGGCAGTGTAGGATCAACGCCAAATGCAGCAGCACCAGCAGCTGAGGGCACAATGGACAGTCCCAAGGCAACAGCAGCCGAGTCAACAATGGGCAGCAAGCCAAAGTCAAAGACAGCCGAATCCGCAATGGGCAGCGTCGCCTAGACAGGAACTTATAGAAAACATAGGTCAGAGGATGCAGGAACCCCAGAAGTTTGTTCTGTGGGATGTGCGGCGCAGTTGGGGTGAGGAGCACAGAATGCTGCCATCAGCAGGAAACGCGCAGCGATCTCAGCCGTAGAGAGGAAGGCAGAAGTGCGAAGTGCTGCCTCTCAGAACTAGTTGGAGGTTTATCACGAGGCAATCAGCAGTTTTTTTTGCGCGGTTCCCACTGCATACGTACAGCCCACCTCCCGTCCAACCGACCGAGGGACGCTGCCGCGTAACGTACGGCTCGAATCGCGGGAATAGATCCGAGATAGATAAGCGAGGATTTGGAGAAAGATATTACGAGGAAGAGTGTTGCACAGATAAGGCGGTTAATATAAGCGATTTAAGATTGTTAGTAGGGCAAAGTGACAAGATGTGGTAGAGACCATTGTAGTCCGAACATAATACCCTGAACGGATCGTGTTGGGCATATGTCGAACTACAATGGCTGAGGAGCAGAGGACGAAAGTTTCTGGTCCTTCTACTAGGAATGTTAAAGTTTAAACGTGTTAGTAAATGCTGGCTGTCTATATTTCCATAAATAAGATTATATAGAAACATGACACCCAGCATCGTTCTACGAATTGTTAATGTTGGTAAGTTGATTATTAAAAGTCTACTATGATAAGAGGGGAGGTAAAGATTTGCATCCCAATTAAGTCCCCTAAGAGCAAAAGAAAGGAAGTTTTTTTGTACAGATTCAATGTGATCTTGGTGTACTCCATATTGAGGACTCCAGACACACGATCCATACTCAAGAATCGGACGGACCAGTGATGTATATAACGTTTTAGTTATGTACGGGTCATTAAATTCTTTTGACCATCTTTTAATAAAACCAAGCACACCCATAGCTTTATTAACCATGGTAGATACATGGTCGGTAAATTTAAGTTTCAAATCTAATAGGACACCTAGATCGTTAACCTGAGTTAATCGTTCTAAGGCGTTCCCATAGAGAAAGTACATAGCCTGGTGAGGACTAGATCGGTAAAAAGACATAAGTTTACATTTCGATCCATTAAGCTTTAGGTTATTTGCTAAGCACCAATTTTGAAGTTTATCCAAATCGGATTGAAGTTTAGACTGGGCGCTAGTGAATTTATACTGAAGGCATATCTTAACGTCATCAGCGTACATAAGTACAAGTGAATTAGTTAAGCCAAGGGGCAAGTCGTTAATAAACAGAGTAAAAAGTAGGGGTCCAAGATGGCTTCCTTGGGGCACCCCCGATGTGGCGCGGACTAAACGCGAGGTAACATCTTTAAAGAAAACACGTTGGGTTCTCCCTGATAAGTAGCTCGAAGTCCACATAAGAAGATCAGATGGGAATCCCAAAAGACTGAGTTTACTTATAAGAACCGAATGGTTAACAGAGTCAAATGCTTTACTGAAGTCAGTGTATATGACGTCTGTTTGTAAGCCATTCCGGAAGCCATCCGTGATAAAAGATGTTAGCTCCAATAAGTTGGTAGTGGTGGAGCGGCGCTTCATGAAGCCATGCTGGCACGGAGTTATTATTGAACTACATAGGTGTTGCAAATGTGGAGTGATAAGTTTTTCAAAAAGCTTTGGAATTGCTGACAATTTAGAGATGCCTCTATAATTTGCAGCGTCGGATTTTTTCCCTTTTTTATGCAGCGGAATAATGAAGGATTCCTTCCACATAAGGGGAAAGATCGAAGTTTCCAGCGATAGATTAAAGAGTTTAACAAGCGGTTTGCACAGTGCCTCGGCGCAGTACTTCAGAACACAGCCTGGTACTCCATCAGGGCCTGGCGAATACACGGGCTTAACCTTAAGAAGATCCGATAACACACCACTTTGATCGAAAGATGGGCAAAATATAAGGTTGGCTGATTGGATATTATAAGTGTAAGGCTGAGCTAAACTGCTGCTAGGTGAATAGGTAGTTTGAAAAAACTGTGCAAAGAGATCGGCCATTGCCTGATCGGTGTTCGCATAAGAGTTCTCAAACGTAAGCAGTGGGCGAAAAGATACATGTTTACGCTTAGTGTTTACGAAGTTATAAAACTGCTTCGGATCCTGAGTAAACTGAATCCTGCAGCGGCGAATATAACTCCTATAACATTCTGCGTTATCCACGGTGAAATTGGACCGAGCTACTAAGTATCTAGAATAACTAACTGTACAGCCAGATAATCTATGTTTATTCAAAAGTCTACTCATACTATTCTTTAAGTTGTTAAGATGCCTCGTATACCAAGGCGGATTCGTTGAAACGGATTTAATTTAATAAAGTCAGCCTTACGAAAGAAACGAACTTTATGAGATTTAATTGTAGACTTAAGGTCAATTAAGGAGTTGTTTTCAATTGAAAGCTCAAGAGTGGCATGATATGGATCCTCAGGGTCAGAAAGGGGCAAAGTTCTGGAAAGAGAAATTCCATCAGGATCAGAAACGAAACATAAGTCCAGCAGCCGACCTAAAGAATTTCTAACGTGGTTTCTAACGTGGTTTCTAACGTGGTTAACGTGGAACATGCCCTCAGGGAAGTCATGGTGGGAGTTAAGCTGTAAAGATGGTGAATTATCAACATTTGCCCACATAAGTTCTGGGATATTAAAGTCACCCAGAGCTATCAGCTGGTCACCATCAGACAGACGATCGAAAACCAAACGAATAGCGGACAAATGTTGCCAGTATGTTGGCGGTTCGGACGAAGGTGGTATGTACGATCAGGTAACATACAAAGATTGATCGGACAAAGTGATTTTGATGCAAAGAAATTCAATGTTACCAAACTCTACAGAAATTAGCACTCCTCCTCCCCTTCGCAAAGTTCTATCACATCTAAACGTGGTGTACCTACTAGGAAAAACTTCGGAGCTTAAGATCTCCGGCTTTAACCAAGTTTCTGTAAATACTATAATGTGGGATGCAAAAAAAGAACTATCAGAATACAGTTTGGGAAGTCTACTACGTAACCCTCTTGTATTCTGATAGGTAAGTGTTAATGAAGACATTAGTTTTTTGAGATTGAGGAAGATGAGGTGGAAGGTTGATCAGTGGCCTTAACATGTGGGAGTTTTACACCCACAGGCTTGGTTATCTTTTTTTTCACCGTACTTGGTTGATGTTCTTGGACGAAAATGTTCTCTGGCCAAAAGCTGGCGGAACAGATCGTCTTGAACATCTGCAAGGGCACACGTATTTTGAAAGATGACGTGTGCCTGGTGTAAGAATATTTGAATTTTGTAATATCCACCACCTTTATGTCGGCTTTTGCTTTGGCTTTGATGTAAGCCGAGATATCAATCTCCGAACTATCAGGGGCAAGCCGGGAAACAAAAATGTGTTTCGATGGTGGGATCACCTGCAAGGGTTTTGATGCCGCCGTAACTAATACTGCGGCATCAGTGCGTACCGGGGGTCCGGACGGTTTATTACCCTGTTTGGTGACTGTTACAGGAGTTTCAATTATTGGGTCTGGGATCACTTGAAGCGATGCCACAGAGGACATATCGGACAATTGCTTATTGATTCCTATCAACGACTAATCAACTCCTTGAAACCGCTTTTAGTCTGCCTCATGAACGATCTCATTTCGTCCTGAACAGCACGACAACCATCACAGCAAAAGTGGAGACCAGACCTACGCGAGATTGCATCCGAAACTGAGGCCGTGAACCCGGCACACTTAGCGTGTAAAACGTTTTCACAGAGCCAGCAATGGATGGTAGGCTGGGAAGACGAGATTGTCTTATTGCAGGACTTTAATGCACAGACCAATTTAAAATCCATAATTATTAAAAATTTAAATAATTAATTTATTAAAATTATTTAAAATTAAATAATTAATTTATTAAAAATTATTAAAAATTAAATAATTAATTTATTAAAGATTATTAAAAATATTAATAATTAATTTAAAAATATTAATTTGATTTTATTAATGAGGAACCTTGAACCACTGTACCAAGGAAACGAGAAGGGGAGATTAAAGAGAGCAGTTAGGTAAGATTTAAAGAAATAGAGATCCGAAGCAGTTTTATAACTTTGTAAACACTAAGCGCAAACATGTATCTTCTCCACCTATGCTTATGTTTGAGAACTCATATGCGAACACTGATCAGGCAATGGCCGATCTCTTTGCACAGTTTTTTCAAACAACATACTCACCTAGCACCAGTACAGGTCAGCCTTACACTTATAATATCCAATCAGCCAACCTTATATTTTGCCCTTCTTTTGATCAAAGTGGTGTGTTATTGGGTCTTCTTAAAGTCAAGCCCGTGTATTCGCCAGGCCCCGATGGAGTACCAGGCTGTGTTCTGAAGAACTGCGCCGAGGCTCTGTGCAAACCGCTCCTTGAACTCTTTAATCTTTCGCTGGAGACTTCGATCTTTCCCCTTATGTGGAAGGAATCTTACATTATTCCTCTTCATAAAAAAGGGAAAAAATCCGACGCTGCCAATTATAGGGGCATTTCTAAATTGTCAGCAATTCCGAAGCTTTTTGAAAAACTTATCACTCCACATTTGCAACACCTATGTAGTTCAATAATATCTCCATGCCAGCATGGCTTCATGAAGCGCCGCTCCACCACTACCAACTTACTGGAGCTAACATCTTTTATCACGGATGGGTTCCGGAATGGCTTACAAACAGATGTCATTTACACTGACTTCAGTAAAGCATTTGACTCTGTCGACCATTCGCTTCTTATAAGTAAAATCAGTCTTTTGGGATTCCCAACTGACCTCCTTATCTGGATTTCGAGCTACTTATCTGGAAGAACCCAACGTGTCTTCTTTAAAGATGTTACCTCGCGTCTAGTCCGCGTCACATCTGGGGTGCCTCAAGGAAGCCATCTTGGACCCTTACTTTTTACACTTTTTATTAATGACTTGCCCCTTGCCTTAACTGATTCACTCGTACTTATGTACGCTGATGACGTTAAGCTTTGTCTTCAGTAAAAATTCACTAGTGCCCAATCTAGACTTCAATCCGATTTGGATAAATTTCAAAATTGGTGTTTTGCAAATAACCTAAAGCTTAATGGATCGAAATGTAAACTCATGTCCTTTTATCGAACTAGTCCTCACCAGGCTATGTACTTTCTCTATGGGAACGCTTTAGAACGATTAACTCAGGTTAACGATCTGGGAGTCCTTTTAGATTTGAAACTTAAATTTACCGACCATATATCTACCATGGTTAATAAAGCTATGGGTGTGCTTGGCTTTATTAAAAGATGGTCAAAAGAATTTAATGACCCGTACATAACAAAAACGTTATATACATCATTGGTTCGTCCGATTCTTGAGTATGGATCGTGTGTCTGGAGTCCTCAATATGGAGTACACCGAGATCACATAGAATCTGTACAAAAAAACTTCCTGATTTTCGCCCTTAGGGGACTTAATTGGGATGCAAATCTTCACCTTCCCACTTATCATAGTAGACTTTTATTAATCAACTTACCATCATTAACAAATCGTAGAACGATGCTGGGTGTTATGTTTCTATATAATCTTATATATGGTAATGTAGACAGTCAGCATTTACTAACATGCTTAAATTTTAACGTTCCTAGTAGAAGGACTAGAAACTTCCGTCCTCTACTCCTTAGCCATTGTAATTCGACATATGCCCAACACGATCCGTTCAGGGTATTATTTTCGGACTACAATGGTCTCTACCACACCTTGCCACTTTGCTCCACTAACAATCTTAAATCCTTTATACTAAACGCCTTATCTATGCAACACTATTCCTCGTAATATCTTACCCCTACTCTTCTCCTAAACGTTCTCGGATCTATCCCCGCGATTCGAGCCGTACGTTATGCGGCAGCGTCCCTCGGTCGGTTGGACGGGAGGTGGGCTGTACGTATGCAGTGGGAACCGCGCGAAAAATAAGAATCTTTATTGAGCGAGAGTAGAAGCAAAAGAATAGCAACAACACCGAAGGAGATGAAGAAGCAGAGCAGGGCTATGTTTGGAAAGTAAATTAAATAAAAATTTATTTTACCTCCAAATATATCACTGCACACGCGAAGCGATACGGATCTAAAAAATTGCAGTTTGTTTTTATATCAGTAAAGAAATAAACACCGATTGTTTATAGAAAGCTTATTGCAAATTTTACAAAAACGTAGTGCGCACAAACGTCCGTCCGCTTTAAGATAAAGAGAGGAATGATCGCAGTTTGCGGCGATCGCCCCAAAATACAGGGGAAGATCAATGAAAAGGTAGAAGAACTACTGGAAAAGGGATGCATCGAGCCTTCAAATAGCGCCTTTAGTTCACCCATTGTCATGGTGAAGAAAAAGATGGGTCCATGGAGAATGTGCGTGGATTTCCGACAAATAAACGACCTCAAGGACGTCTATTGGCAAATCCCACTGGAGGAAGGGAGCAGGAAATACCCGACTTTTACGGTACCAGGGAAAGGTCTGTACCAGTGGAAGGTGATGCTGTTCGGGTTACACTCAGCCTCGGCAACGTTTCAAAGGGCCTTATACCAGGTCAAAGGTCCGGATATGGCTCCGCACGCATTTGCGTATCAGGATGACATCATCGTGATCGGAAGCACAAGGAAGGAGCTTATGGTGAATTTGAGGGAAATATTCCGTAGACTGAAGGCGGAAAACTTGAGGATAAACACGGAAAAGTGCCATTTCTTCAGGGAAGTTTATTGGGATGGCGTCATGGTATCGGGCATTTTTTCCCAGACTTCGCAGGGGCCGAAAAACCTTCCACACCTCCTCACCTTCGAAGGGGAACAAATTATGGACGGCAAGACACCAAGAGGCATTTGAGAATCTAAAGTCGCGGTTAGCAGAGGATCAAGTGCTGGCATGCCTGGATTTCTCGAAGCAATTTTGTACTGCAAACAGATGCCAGCGACTAGGGCGTTGGTGCAGTTCTGACGCAGGACACCGATGAGGGCGAGCGAGTGGTCGACTACGCCAGTCGAACGCTGATAGGCGTGGAGAAAAATTTCTCGGCAACCAAGAAAGAGTGCATAGCAATAATATGGGCAATTCGGCCGATGAGACCATACCTGGAGGGGTACCAGTTCGACGTGATCACGGATCATATGGCGCTGAAGTGGCTGAACAATATTAAGAGCCCACTTGGAAGGATCGCGAGATGGGTCTTGCAAGTTGCTTGTTCGAGTTGCAACAATATGATTATGTTATCAGCTACAGGAAAGGCAAGCCGTTAGTAGAAAAGTTGAGGAGTGTCACAGCAAACGAAGACGTTGAGTGCATTTGGATAAGCGCAATAAAAAGGAAAATGCGAGAAAACTCACAGAAATGGCCAGAATACTTAGAAGAGGCAGGTTTGGACAGGAAGCGAGGAAGTAGCGTCATGGAAGCTGTGTGTGCCGATGGATATTTAAGCAGCAGGTGCTAAAGGAGAACAACGACGAACCGACAGCGGGGCATCTAGGCGGAAGGAACACAATTGCGAAAATAGTAGCAAGGTACTTCTGGCCAGGGATGCAAAGGGACATAAAGAAGTTTGTCAGAAAGTGCGAGACATGCTTGCGGTGTAAACCAAGTCAGATGCAGGCCGCAGGAAAAATGCTGACACAGGTCCCAGAGGAGCCATGGGCCGAGATCCAAGCATTTAAACACCATACTATTGGTAATGATCGATCGTTTCTCAAAAAGGACAGAAATGGTTCCAATGCGGAAGGCCACAACTGAGACGTTGCAGAAGGCAATTCGCGAAAGGATTATTGCGAGATACGGGGTGCCAAAAGGTGATGGTGACAGACTAGTTCACCAGTAGGAGTTTCAAAAAATTTCCGAGGAGCTCGGAGTTTGTCATCAGTTAACCGCACAGTACACGTCGCTGGAAAACCCTACAGAAAGGGCAACCAGGACGATTAAGACATTGATCGCCCAGAAGAGTTGAGTGAAAAACCCCCCGTGGGTAAGTCTGACATTCAGGCGGGAAAGTTTCCTTTGAGTAATTTAGAGTATAGGCTGAAGGACCCCCTGTGGGTAAGTCCGACAGTCTCAAGTGCGGCATTTAAAGCGGATGTGAAAACAACAGCGACAGCACAGGCCCCGCAGCTAAAGCACGTGAGTCCAAATGGAGGATACCGTGAGCCGTTTCGGCGCCAGGCACACGTCCTGCTGGGCGCTAGCTTTGGGAGGGCGCGTATATTGGCACCAACCCGGAGCGGAGATCGGGGATCGACGGGAGGACGAGCGGTCGGTCGGCTGAGCCAAGCAGCCGGTGAGATTCACCCTTTAGCAACTTTATGGCAATAAAGGGGACATTTTTTTAAACGAAGCGCCCTGTGTTATTTCTGGGCTCGGACAATCACGTCGAATATATAAATTCGGTGGAACGTTCCCCCAAACTCTGTGAGCTAGCCGCGGCATTTGTTGCCAGCGAAGATTAACAAAAACAGTTCGTTACACCTGGCGCCCAAATTACGTGATTGCGGTAGAGTCTAGGAGTAACACAGCTTCAAGATGGGGAGGAAAAATTGGATTTACGCGCTTCGCAAGGGGGAGTTGTGCGAAGTGTGCAGAGAGCTCGGTCTCCCAGCGGATGGAACGGTAGAGAACATGAGGGCACTTGTTGCAAGGTGGGTCGACGAAACGAAGGACGACAAAGTGATGGCGGTCACGCGTTGATTCGAGGAGAAATACGGGTTGGAAATAAACACAATCCCGCGGGCGAAGCCAGAACTACTACAGGGCACAGCGCAAAGGTGGTTCATAATGAACGATGAGGAGTGGCCCACATGGAAGGAGTTCAGAAGGAGCTTCGTTGCCTTTTTCCTGCCAAAAGCTGGCCTTGGAAGAAGGGGTTTTTAATAGGCAAGCATCCGCGGTAGACAGAAGGTGGCCAAAAGAGGAACGGCACCAGAAACCACCGGAGCAACAGAGCCCCCCAGGAGGGTGGGGGCAGAGATGGCAGTCTAGGATCAACGCCAAATGCAGCAGCACCAGCAGCCGAGGACACAATGGACAGTCCCAAGGGAACAGCAGCCGAGTCAACAATGGGCAGCCAGCCAAAGTCAAAGACAGCCGAATCCGCAATGGGCAGCGTCGCCTAGACAGAACCCCAGAAGTTTGTTCTGTGGGATGTGCGGCGCAGTTGGGGTGAGGAGCACAGAATGCTGCCATCAGCGGGAAACGCGCAGCGATCTCAGCCGTAGAGAGGAAGGCAGAAGTGCGAAGCGCTGCCTCTCAGAACTAGTTGGAGGTTTATCACGAGGCAATCAGCAGTTTGCGGCGATCGCCCCAAAATACAGGGGAAGATCAATGAAAAGGTAGAAGAACTACTGGTGTTAATTGAGATTAGTTTATGTCGTCGCGAAAACGAAAGGAAAAGAGGTGGCTGTAGAATTAAATTAAATTGCAACAAAAACGAACGAAATGAAAATGCGTGCACTCTTTTCAATGTTATAAATTCGATTATATTCAATCAACAAAAATTTAAGCCTAGCTTATCTAGTGCGGCGAAGCGGCGCGAATTCATGGGAGAGCGCAAGTGAGAGCTTCACTTGCGCTCCCGCTCCGCCCTAAACTAACTTATACTAGACTTCATAAAATTCCACTTAATTATCTACATTAATTATACACCGTCCCCGTTGATGGCCTTCCTTAGGCTTCAACTATTGGCAACCTTGCCAGCTTGTGGACTGCTCTCCGAAATACTGCTCCTCTACTCGTCCTGACGTCGGCGACCCTAACCCTTCCTTCCGCGCCGGCGTGAGTCTCGACGACCCTGGCGGTGATCCACTGCTGGGGCGGCTTGTTGTCCTCGGCGACCAGAACCAGATCGCCCTTCCTGGCGTCCTCCTGCTCCCGCTGCCACTTCGACCGCGCCTGTAGGCCCAAGACGTACTCCCGGGACCAACGCTACCAAAACATTTGCTTGATTGACGAGACAAGCCGCCATCGCCGCATGCACGTTAGACCCTGCTGGTCCGGGGTCTGCGGTGCTGGTGGGGCGACGAGCCTGTCAACAGGTGCCCGGGAGTCAACGCCTCGCCGTCGCTTGGGTCCTGACTGAGGGCGCCCAGGGGCCTCGAGTTCAGGACGGCCTCGACTCCAACGAGGACGGTCTGCAGCTCCTCTGCGGTCAACTTTGCGCTGATCACCGCTCGTAGGAGTAGGTGCTTTGCAGACTTCACTTCATGGTGGCCTACCACGAATTTTCAAGGTCGTCTCAATAGGGCCACAGAAATCCACGCCACATATGGAAAATGGGCGGAGAGCACGAACTCGATCTAAGGGTAAATCTCCCATCGGACGTAGCTCCGAACAAATTGAGAGCGCTTCGTCAACAATACTGGAAACTTGGCATCGTACGAAATAGGAACATTAGCTAGTCGCCCCCCGACCCGCAACAACGAAAAGGTAAGCCCAGCTTGAGAGGTTTCATGGACAAACGGACGTAGCTTCTGTAGGCTTGGACTAACAAGATTTTTTCTAACATTTTTAATTTCCTCTTGATACTCGGACTATCTGCTCTTGGACTATCTGGACAATTTTATTAAACGCGTCTCGATATTCGACAGGGGAAGGTACATTATCAGAAGGAACTACTAATTTTTTACACTTCTTTATAAAGCGGACCATGTAAACGAACACTCGCAGCAGTTTTAAGTGAGAGGAAAATCCTTCTATCACTTCCAACAAATATGAGGTAGAGACCATTGCAGTCAGTCCGACCGCACTTTTCTTTGCTTCCATCTGCAAAATCTCTGGTGAAGGATCAAGCCGAGGGCTCATTGGCCACTTATCTTCCGGCTCCGTTAAAAACGATGGACCTGTGAACCAAATTGATTCTATCGTTTCCTTTACGTATCCACCTCTTGACACAATATTTGCCGGGCTCTGTTTAGTTGGTACATGCCGCCACGTGCTATCCTCTGACCACTCTTGAATCTCAGCAACTCTATTTGATACGAACGTTGACAACGACGATGGATGGGAACGAATCCAATGAAGACAAACTACCGAATCTGACCAATATACACTTCGTTCGATCGGTGCTTTGATAAGAGGTTTTATTTTGCGACAGAGGTCCGCGAGAAGGTGAGCGGCACATAACTCAAGACGGGGGAGCGTCTTTGTCTTGACTGGCGCTACTTTCGACTTTCCTGTCAACAATGAGACTTTACTACCTTCTGCAGATTTGCAACGGATATAGACGCAGGCTCCATAGGCTCTCACCGATGCGTCAGAGAAGGCATGAATTTCAATTGGTGACATTGGCTCACTCATCACAAATCTCGGTATTGAGATCACTTCTAACTGTGACAAGGCAAGCTGAATCTTGTTCCATGCGGTTTCCAAGTGCAGTGGAATGGACTCATCCCAATCTAGCTTATTGAGCCAAAGTTCCTGTAACAGAATTTTTCCTTTAATAAGGATCGGGTTTAATAAGCCAAGAGGGTCGAAAAGCTTTGACGTCACCGAAAGAATATTCCGCTTAGTCGCTCTTTGACCCATGACTGACATATCAATTTCGAATTTAAATACATCATCTTTAGGAACCCAAACGATTCCTAATGTTTTTGTCAGCTCTGAGTCCGAAAGTGTTATTGGCTTAACCGTGCTCTCGGATGCAGTAACTTCAGGCGAGTTTGAAAACCACTTGCTCAATTTTGAAGAACCTGAGTTACTTCAGACTTAATTGTCTTTAGCTCCTTCACGCAACCAGCACCCGTTAACATGTCGTCGACGTAAAAGTCAGACCCAATAACATTAGCAGCTCGAGGGAATGTATTTTTCGCGGATTCACTCAACCTCTTCAAACACCTTATGGCCAGGAATGGGGCTGGTGCAGTGCCATAAGTAACGGTGTTGAGCTTGCACAATTTCAAGGACTCAGACGGGTCTTTTCCCCACACTATCAACTGGTATCGTCGATCTGCTTCATTTACCATCACTTGACGATACATCTTTTTTATGTCGGCTACCAGAGCGAATTTGTTTAGCCGAAATCTAAGAAGAGTTGAGTAAAGCTCTTCCTGAATTGTTGGACCCACCATCAACAACTCATTTAAACACTTCTGTGTGGATGTCTTGCAGGACGCATCAAAAACGACTCGGAGTTCGGTCGTTGTACTTTGAGGCCGTAAGACACACTGGTGGGGAATAACGTAGTGTGGCGAAGCAAGTGTGGCGAGTTGCCCAAAACGCTTGGATCTGACTTAAATGGAAGTTTAACTTCAAATTGACCTGAAGGCAGTATTCTTTTCGTCTTCCGATAATGTTTCTCACATAACACTTGTTCTGGCGACAACATTTTTTTAGAAAAAAAAACACCCAACGACTAAAATTCTTCCAACGACCAGAATTTTTTCAAGTTTTTGTCTATTGGCTCTAATATTTCTTCTTGGCAATTCAGGCTAGAGGCCGACTGTTGAGGAGTTGAGGAATTTGCCAGATATTTTTCCCCAAGGAGAGTTTTTTGAAGGATGGGATGGTTCGGACCTTGCTTTATTTGGCCAACGGACAACAGTTCGAAAAATGACTCAGCTCCAATTAGCTTATCTATCCGCTGAGGTTTGTAAAAATATGGGTCTGTTAATGGCAAGTTCTTTGGTAGGGTCCAATCTTTCACGTTCACTGACTGGTCAGGGTGATAGCCTGAAATTGTTTTAAAAACCCAAAAGTCGAACGGAAACTCGCTACCATTAACTCTCGACTTCGCCACGGTGTGTATCATTTTCTTTACTTGTAAATTAGTTTGACCAATTCCAAACAAGTTGATGCCCGACTCCTCCCCTAAGGATCTGTAAGCGTTGAGCAAGATCTTCTGTAATACAATTCATTTGATCCATGTTCATACCCCCCAATTCATACCCTGAGTCAAGTAATGCTCGGGCCAATATGTGCTCACCATTTTTTGTTCGAACGCTTACGATCGACGTTGCTAACAAAACCCTTTCTACAGACGACGCATGCAAAGCATGTGAAATAGAAGGGCCATCATTCGTTAACACTGGAGGAGGATTTTTTGTGGGTGGTGGTAACGCTAGGTTATTTTCAGTCACTGTAAATCGGTGCAGAAGTTTATGGTGCGATCTTGCACAGATTTTACACCAGGTCAATTTGCACTTCGCTACTGCGCGACCTTTTCGCAGACAATTCAAACATAGGGAGGCTGACTTAACAAACCCGAACCTTTGCATTACAGCAAGGCGAGCGAACGGACTGCACTGGGCCAAAAAATGGTTGTTACCGTTACAATAACTGCAAGCTGGTTTGGCGTTGGTAGAAGAACAAGCCAACGAATTTCTATTCAATTGCTTGCTGAACCCAGTTTTTTCTTGTTTTGGGTTGCCAGTCTCTTCAGTGGACAGATGCTGGTATCTACGATTTAGTATTTTTTCGAAATCGGACCACAGCGGCAATTCCTCATAATCCAGTGACTCTTCCCATTTTTGCTTGGTCACTGGATCCACTCTACTCAAAACTAAATGGATAATCATTGAGTTTGCAATTTTAGTATCATCTCCTATGGATAATAGTGATCCATAAATTGATGACACAGTGTCGATGAGACCCCTTTACGACGACGCAGATGGCTGAGAAATTTTCGGAAGGCTAAACAGTTCACGTATTTGGTTCGCAAAGATGAGCTTTCGTTACTATAACCTCTTTTTAGACTAGCGATAGCTTTGTCGTAATTACTCTCGGTGACTTCAAATGCCTTGATAGTTCCTAAGGCTTCACCAGAGAGGCAAGAAATGAAATGATCGAATTTCTCGATAACTGGAATGTTCACATCTTTATCAACTAATGTCTCGAAAAGACTTATGAAATTTTTGAAATCCGAATAATTTTCACTGAATTTTGGCAATGCCAAACTGGGAAGTCGAGCTCGAGTTGGGGCTGCAGAAATTGCAGTAGCCGGTCGGGAGTCTTCAGGTGAATTAAAAGCATTACATAAGGACATAATCCTTGCCTTGGTAGTTATTCCTAATTTTTCCAACTCGGCTCCGAAATCATCCAATTCATGTATTTTCTCGATCTGGTCTTGCAACTCATTTGCTTTAGAAATTGCCTCATCTAAAACCTGAAGCCTGCACTCTAGCTCGGTTTTGTTTAGAGGAAGTGATCCATCTTCCAAACGTTCCTCCAACCGGCGAATGCTTTTAACTTTGACATTTAATCTTTTTTTTAAGTCAATAAGAGACTTGGAATTAAGTTTTTGTTTAGTAATTTCCATTAGAAAAAATTTATTTTTTCAATACAAAAACGAAAACAATGCAATTTTTAAGATTTAATATTTTATTTAAATTTTTGTTAAATAAATTTTATTAAATATTTTTCTTGTTGTTGAAAAATTAAATAAATTTTAATTTTGATTTCAAGAAAATGCGAAAACGAAAATAACTGATTAATCTTATTTTAAATATAATAAATAATTTATATAATATAATATAATAAATAAATTTAACCAAAAAAAAAATCTTAATTGATTAATTAATTGATAAACGAATTATTTGATAGTTGAGGCACAGAGTATCCAAAAAAATAGTTGGTCGCCAATGACACCGAAACCAAAATGCACAACCAAATTGTAGGGAGCGCGTCACTTGGCGTTCCGTTAAACTATACGCGCCAAAAAGTGCATATACATACATACATACAGCAGCGGATAACTGTGGGAAAACGAGAATATTATCGCTGCATCTATTTGTATGTATGTATACCAAATGTATATGCACCTTTATTTTATCTGTAATAAATAAAATAATTTTTGGCTGCACTTTATTATTTATTTGGAAGATTTGTATAATCGAGAACGAGTGGTAGGGGGCGACAGTGATTGCAATAATATATATCTATAATTTTTTTTTATTTTGTCCACAGGCGGTACATTTAGGTTAGCACATATATTTATAATCAAATTTTTAGAACTTTTATATATGATGTTATTTTTTTTATTTATTTTTTGCTCTACTATTTTTTCTACGTACGTATGCGCCGAGAATTGAAAGGAGGGTGCAATATTCCAGCACAAGACGTTTCCAGCACAAGTTTGTTTCGCGACGCGAAGAATTCTTTAATTTTTAGTTTCTATTCACCACCACAACCGTCTCGAGCAACTCCATATATATATATTTATATTATGAATTGTGTCACTGTTGTGCTATTCATAGATTTTAATAGCGGCCAAATGAATTAAAATTCCAGAGTTAATTTCAATCCAACTTCAACATTATTTTCAAGGGTTCAACTCAAACCCAATTTTCAGTCGCTCAAATCAATAACAAAATTACAAGTGGCAAAGCTTAGCAATATGAACGCACACCACTGCAACCTCTAGTGTGCAGCAGCTCTACAAAAAAGCTCCTAAAAGCGCATGCGCTACAAATACCAGCAAAGCGCATGCGAACGGAGAAGTAAACAAAACCAGAACTGCCGATAATCCGCCGCCGCTACTCAGATTTATAAAATATGTAATTTATTTTACGCAGTTTCGCCCTTTTCTGCTTGGCTCAACATCCTATCCCCGTTGAAAGCTGGATCTTCAACCGAATCCTTGACAGGCAGCAGACACAACCGTGACATCGCACGCTTAGTCATTCCAACCGCGGTTTTGAGCACGGCTGCGCGTTTACTATCCAAACGCGCTGTCGCAAGAGACTCACTAGTGCTCGTGGACCCACATGAAAATTCGACTCGTGCAAGTATCGGACGTAGCTCTGAACAAATTGAGAGCGCTTCGTCAACAATACTGGAAACTTGGCATCGTATGAAATAGGAGCATTAGCTAGTCGCCCCCCGACCCGCAACAACGAAAAGGTAAGCCCAGCCTGAGAGGTTTCATGGACAAACGGACTTAGCTTCTGTAGGCTTGGACTAACAACAAGATTTTTTCTAACATTTTTAATTTCCTCTTGATACTCGTGCTCTTGGACTATCTGGACAATTTGGACATATCTTGGACAATTTTATTAAACGCGTCTCGATATTTGACAGGGGAAGGTACATTATCAGAAGGAACTACTAATTTTTTACACTTCTTTATAAAGCGGACCATGTAAACGAACACTCGCAGCAGTTTTAAGTGAGAGGAAAATCCTTCTATCACTTCCAACAAATATAAGGTAGAGACCATTGCAGTCAGTCCGACCGCACTTTTCTTTGCTTCCATCTGCAAAATCTCTGGTGACGGATCAAACCGAGGGCTCATTGGCCACTTATCTTCCGGCTCCGTTAAAAACGATGGACCTGTGAACCAAATTGATTCTATCGTTTCCTTTACGTCTCCACCTCTTGACACAATATCTGCCGGGCTCTGTTTAGTTGGTACATGCCGCCACGTGCTATCCTCTGACCACTCTTGAATCTCAGCAACTCTATTGGATACGAACGTTGACAACGACGATGGATGGGAACGAATCCAATGAAGACAAACTACCGAATCTGACCAATATACACTTCGTTCGATCGGTGCTTTGATAAGAGGTTTTATTTTGCGACAGAGGTCCGCGAGAAGGTGAGCGGCACATAACTCAAGACGGGGGAGCGTCTTTGTCTTGACTGGCGCTACTTTCGACTTTCCTGTCAACAATGAGACTTTACTACCTTCTGCAGATTTGCAACGGATATAGACGCAGGCTCCATAGGCTCTCACCGATGCGTCAGAGAAGGCATGAATTTCAATTGGTGACATTGGCTCACTCATCACAAATCTCGGTATTGAGATCACTTCTAACTGTGACAAGGCAAGCTGAATCTTGTTCCATGCGGTTTCCAAGTGCAGTGGAATGGACTCATCCCAATCTAGCTTATTGAGCCAAAGTTCCTGTAACAGAATTTTTCCTTTAATAAGGATCGGGTTTAATAAGCCAAGAGGGTCGAAAAGCTTTGACGTCACCGAAAGAATATTCCGCTTAGTCGCTCTTTGACCCATGACTGACATATCAATTTCGAATTTAAATACATCATCTTTAGGAACCCAAACGATTCCTAATGTTTTTGTCAGCTCTGAGTCCGAAAGTGTTATTGGCTTAACCGTGCTCTCGGATGCAGTAACTTCAGGCGAGTTTGAAAACCACTTGCTCAATTTTGAAGAACCTGAGTTACTTCAGACTTAATTGTCTTTAGCTCCTTCACGCAACCAGCACCCGTTAACATGTCGTCGACGTAAAAGTCAGACCCAATAACATTAGCAGCTCGAGGGAATGTATTTTTCGCGGATTCACTCAACCTCTTCAAACACCTTATGGCCAGGAATGGGGCTGGTGCAGTGCCATAAGTAACGGTGTTGAGCTTGCACAATTTCAAGGACTCAGACGGGTCTTTTCCCCACACTATCAACTGGTATCGTCGATCTGCTTCATTTACCATCACTTGACGATACATCTTTTTTATGTCGGCTACCAGAGCGAATTTGTTTAGCCGAAATCTAAGAAGAGTTGAGTAAAGCTCTTCCTGAATTGTTGGACCCACCATCAACAACTCATTTAAACAATTCTGTGTGGATGTCTTGCAGGACGCATCAAAAACGACTCGGAGTTTGGTCGTTGCACTTTGAGGCCGTAAGACACACTGGTGGGGAATAACGTAGTGTGGCGAAGCAAGACGTCATTGCTTGCAGGGGACATATGGCCTAGGGATTCGTATTCTTCCATAAATTCCAAATACATTTTCTTTAAGTTCGGATCTCGAGATAATCTTCTCTCGAGCGACAGAAATCGGCGTTTGGCTATCTCGAATGAGTTGCCCAAAACGCTTGGATCTGACTTAAATGGAAGTTTAACTTCAAATTGACCTGAAGGCAGTATTCTGCCTTCAAATTCAAATTGAGAATGTTTCTCACATAGCACTTGTTCTGGCGACAACATTTTTTTAGAAAAAAAAACACCCAACGACTAAAATTCTTCCAACGACCAGAATTTTTTCAAGTTTTTGTCTATTGGCTCTAATATTTCTTCTTGGCAATTCAGGCTAGAGGCCGACTGTTGAGGAGTTGAGGAATTTGCCAGATATTTTTCCCCAAGGAGAGTTTTTTGAAGGATGGGATGGTTCGGACCTTGCTTTATTTGGCCAACGGACAACAGTTCGAAAAATGACTCAGCTCCAATTAGCTTATCTATCCGCTGAGGTTTGTAAAAATATGGGTCTGTTAATGGCAAGTTCTTTGGTAGGGTCCAATCTTTCACGTTCACTGACTGGTCAGGGTGATAGCCTGAAATTGTTTTAAAAACCCAAAAGTCGAACGGAAACTCGCTACCATTAACTCTCGACTTCGCCACGGTGTGTATCATTTTCTTTACTTGTAAATTAGTTTGACCAATTCCAAACAAGTTGATGCCCGACTCCTCCCCTACGGATCTGTAAGCGTTGAGCAAGATGTAATACAATTCATTTGATCCATGTTCATACCCCCCAATTCATACCCTGAGTCAAGTAATGCTCGGGCCAATATGTGCTCACCATTTTTGGTTCGAACGCTTACGATCGACGTTGCTAACAAAACCCTTTCTACAGACGACGCATGCAAAGCATGTGAAATAGAAGGGCCATCATTCGTTAACACTGGAGGAGGATTTTTTGTGGGTGGTGGTAACGCTAAGTTATTTTCAGTTACTGTAAATCGGTGCAGAAGTTTATGGTGCGATCTTGCACAGATTTTACACCAGGTCAATTTGCACTTCGCTACTGCGCGACCTTTTCGCAGACAATTCAAACATAGGGAGGCTGACTTAACAAACCCGAACCTTTGCATTACAGCAAGGCGAGCGAACGGACTGCACTGGGCCAAAAAATGGTTGTTACCGTTACAATAACTGCAAGCTGGTTTGGCGTTGGTAGAAGAACAAGCCAACGAATTTCTATTCAATTGCTTGCTGAACCCAGTTTTTTCTTGTTTTGGGTTGCCAGTCTCTTCAGTGGACAGATGCTGGTATCTACGATTTAGTATTTTTTCGAAATCGGACCACAGCGGCAATTCCTCATAATCCAGTGACTCTTCCCATTTTTGCTTGGTCACTGGATCCACTCTACTCAAAACTAAATGGATAATCATTGAGTTTGCAATTTTAGTATCATCTCCTATGGATAATAGTGATCCATAAATTGATGACACAGTGTCGATGAGACCCCTTTACGACGACGCAGATGGCTGAGAATTTTTCGGAAGGCTAAACAGTTCACGTATTTGGTTCGCAAAGATGAGCTTTCGTTACTATAAACTCTTTTTAGACTAGCGATAGCTTTGTCGTAATTACTCTCGGTGACTTCAAATGCCTTGATAGTTCCTAAGGCTTCACCAAAGAGGCAAGAAATGAAATGATCGAATTTCTCGATAACTGGAATGTTCACATCTTTATCAACTAATGTCTCGAAAAGACTTATGAAATTTTTGAAATCCGAATAATTTCCACTGAATTTTGGCAATGCCAAACTGGGAAGTCGAGCTCGAGTTGGGGCTGCAGAAATTGCAGTAGCCAGTCGGGAGTCTTCAGGTGAATTAAAAGCATTACATAAGGACATTCTCCTTGCCTTGGTAGTTATTCCTAATTTTTCCAACTCGGCTCCGAAATCATCCAATTCATGTATTTTCTCGATCTGGTCTTGCAACTCATTTGCTTTAGAAATTGCCTCATCTAAAACCTGAAGCCTGCACTCTAGCTCGGTTTTGTTTAGAGGAAGTGATCCATCTTCCAAACGTTCCTCCAACCGGCGAATGCTTTTAACTTTGACATTTAATCTTTTTTTTAAGTCAATAAGAGAGAATTAAGTTTTTAGTTAGTACTTTCCATTAGAAAAAATTTATTTTTTCAATACAAAAACGAAAACAATGCAATTTTTAAGATTTAATATTTTATTTAAATTTTTGTTAAATAAATTTTATTAAATATTTTTCTTGTTGTTGAAAAATTAAATAAATTTTAATTTTGATTTCAAGAAAATGCGAAAACGAAAATAACTGATTAATCTTATTTTAAATATAATAAATAATTTATATAATATAATATAATAAATAAATTTAACCAAAAAAAAAATCTTAATTGATTAATTAATTGATAAACGAATTATTTGATAGTTGAGGCACAGAGTATCCAAAAAAATAGTTGGTCGCCAATGACACCGAAACCAAAATGCACAACCAAATTGTAGGGAGCGCGTCACTTGGCGTTCCGTTAAACTATACGCGCCAAAAAGTGCATATACATACATACATACAGCAGCGGATAACGGTGGGAAAACGAGAATATTATCGCTGCATCTATTTGTATGTATGTATACCAAATATATATGCACCTTTATTTTATCTGTAATAAATAAAATTATTTTTGGCTGCACTTTATTATTTATTTGGAAGATTTGTATAATCGAGAACGAGTGGTAGGGGGCGACAGTGATTGCAATATATGTATATATATATTTTTTTTATTTTGTCCACAGGCGGTACATTTAGGTTAGCACATATATTTATAATCAAATTTGTAGAACTTTTTGCTCTACTATTTTTTCTACGTACGTATGCGCCAAGAATTGAAAGGAGGGTGCAATATTCCAGCACAAGACGTTTCCAGCACAAGTTTGTTTCGCGACGCGAAGAATTCTTTAATTTTTATTTTTTATTCACCACCACAACCGTCTCGAGCAACTCCATATATATATATATTTATATTATGAATTGTGTCACTGTTGTGCTATTAATAGTTTTTAATAGCGGCCAAATGAATTAAAATTCCAGAGTTAATTTCAATCCAACTTCAACATTATTTTCAAGGGTTCAACTCAAACCCAATTTTCAGTCGCTCAAATCAATAACAAAATTACAAGTGGCAAAGCTTAGCAATATGAACGCACACCACTGCAACCTCTAGTGTGCAGCAGCTCTACAAAAAAGCTCCTAAAAGCGCAAGCGCTACAAATACCAGCAAAGCGCATGCGAACGGAGAAGTAAACAAAACCAGAACTGCCGATAATCCGCCGCCGCTACTCAGATTTATAAAATATGTAATTTATTTTACGCAGTTTCGCCCTTTTCTGCTTGGCTCAACATCCTATCCCCGTTGAAAGCTGGACCTTCAACCGAATCCTTGACAGGCAGCAGACACAACCGTGACATCGCACGCTTAGTCATTCCAACCGCGGTTTTGAGCACGGCTGCGCGTTTACTATCCAAACGCGCTGTCGCAAGAGACTCACTAGTGCTCGTGGACCCACATGAAAATTCGACTCGTGCAAGTATCGGACGTAGCTCTGAACAAATTGAGAGCGCTTCGTCAACAATACTGGAAACTTGGCATCGTATGAAATAGGAGCATTAGCTAGTCGCCCCCCGACCCGCAACAACGAAAAGGTAAGCCCAGCCTGAGAGGTTTCATGGACAAACGGACTTAGCTTCTGTAGGCTTGGACTAACAACAAGATTTTTTCTAACATTTTTAATTTCCTCTTGATACTCGTGCTCTTGGACTATCTGGACAATTTGGACATATCTTGGACAATTTTATTAAACGCGTCTCGATATTCGACAGGGGAAGGTACATTATCAGAAGGAACTAGTAATTTTTTACACTTCTTTATAAAGCGGACCATGTAAACGAACACTCGCAGCAGTTTTAAGTGAGAGGAAAATCCTTCTATCACTTCCAACAAATATAAGGTAGAGACCATTGCAGTCAGTCCGACCGCACTTTTCTTTGCTTCCATCTGCAAAATCTCTGGTGACGGATCAAACCGAGGGCTCATTGGCCACTTATCTTCCGGCTCCGTTAAAAACGATGGACCTGTGAACCAAATTGATTCTATCGTTTCCTTTACGTCTCCACCTCTTGACACAATATCTGCCGGGCTCTGTTTAGTTGGTACATGCCGCCACGTGCTATCCTCTGACCACTCTTGAATCTCAGCAACTCTATTTGATACGAACGTTGACAACGACGATGGATGGGAACGAATCCAATGAAGACAAACTACCGAATCTGACCAATATACACTTCGTTCGATCGGTGCTTTGATAAGAGGTTTTATTTTGCGACAGAGGTCCGCGAGAAGGTGAGCGGCACATAACTCAAGACGGGGGAGCGTCTTTGTCTTGACTGGCGCTACTTTCGACTTTCCTGTCAACAATGAGACTTTACTACCTTCTGCAGATTTGCAACGGATATAGACGCAGGCTCCATAGGCTCTCACCGATGCGTCAGAGAAGGCATGAATTTCAATTGGTGACATTGGCTCACTCATCACAAATCTCGGTATTGAGATCACTTCTAACTGTGACAAGGCAAGCTGAATCTTGTTCCATGCGGTTTCCAAGTGCAGTGGAATGGACTCATCCCAATCTAGCTTATTGAGCCAAAGTTCCTGTAACAGAATTTTTCCTTTAATAAGGATCGGGTTTAATAAGCCAAGAGGGTCGAAAAGCTTTGACGTCACCGAAAGAATATTCCGCTTAGTCGCTCTTTGACCCATGACTGACATATCAATTTCGAATTTAAATACATCATCTTTAGGAACCCAAACGATTCCTAATGTTTTTGTCAGCTCTGAGTCCGAAAGTGTTATTGGCTTAACCGTGCTCTCGGATGCAGTAACTTCAGGCGAGTTTGAAAACCACTTGCTCAATTTTGAAGAACCTGAGTTACTTCAGACTTAATTGTCTTTAGCTCCTTCACGCAACCAGCACCCGTTAACATGTCGTCGACGTAAAAGTCAGACCCAATAACATTAGCAGCTCGAGGGAATGTATTTTTCGCGGATTCACTCAACCTCTTCAAACACCTTATGGCCAGGAATGGGGCTGGTGCAGTGCCATAAGTAACGGTGTTGAGCTTGCACAATTTCAAGGACTCAGACGGGTCTTTTCCCCACACTATCAACTGGTATCGTCGATCTGCTTCATTTACCATCACTTGACGATACATCTTTTTTATGTCGGCTACCAGAGCGAATTTGTTTAGCCGAAATCTAAGAAGAGTTGAGTAAAGCTCTTCCTGAATTGTTGGACCCACCATCAACAACTCATTTAAACAATTCTGTGTGGATGTCTTGCAGGACGCATCAAAAACGACTCGGAGTTTGGTCGTTGTACTTTGAGGCCGTAAGACACACTGGTGGGGAATAACGTAGTGTGGCGAAGCAAGACGTCATTGCTTGCAGGGGACATATGGCCTAGGGATTCGTATTCTTCCATAAATTCCAAATACATTTTCTTTAAGTTCGGATCTCGAGATAATCTTCTCTCGAGCGACAGAAATCGGCGTTTGGCTATCTCGAATGAGTTGCCCAAAACGCTTGGATCTGACTTAAATGGAAGTTTAACTTCAAATTGACCTGAAGGCAGTATTCTGCCTTCAAATTCAAATTGAGAATGTTTCTCACATAGCACTTGTTCTGGCGACAACATTTTTTTAGAAAAAAAAACACCCAACGACTAAAATTCTTCCAACGACCAGAATTTTTTCAAGTTTTTGTCTATTGGCTCTAATATTTCTTCTTGGCAATTCAGGCTAGAGGCCGACTGTTGAGGAGTTGAGGAATTTGCCAGATATTTTTCCCCAAGGAGAGTTTTTTGAAGGATGGGATGGTTCGGACCTTGCTTTATTTGGCCAACGGACAACAGTTCGAAAAATGACTCAGCTCCAATTAGCTTATCTATCCGCTGAGGTTTGTAAAAATATGGGTCTGTTAATGGCAAGTTCTTTGGTAGGGTCCAATCTTTCACGTTCACTGACTGGTCAGGGTGATAGCCTGAAATTGTTTTAAAAACCCAAAAGTCGAACGGAAACTCGCTACCATTAACTCTCGACTTCGCCACGGTGTGTATCATTTTCTTTACTTGTAAATTAGTTTGACCAATTCCAAACAAGTTGATGCCCGACTCCTCCCCTACGGATCTGTAAGCGTTGAGCAAGATGTAATACAATTCATTTGATCCATGTTCATACCCCCCAATTCATACCCTGAGTCAAGTAATGCTCGGGCCAATATGTGCTCACCATTTTTGGTTCGAACGCTTACGATCGACGTTGCTAACAAAACCCTTTCTACAGACGACGCATGCAAAGCATGTGAAATAGAAGGGCCATCATTCGTTAACACTGGAGGAGGATTTTTTGTGGGTGGTGGTAACGCTAAGTTATTTTCAGTTACTGTAAATCGGTGCAGAAGTTTATGGTGCGATCTTGCACAGATTTTACACCAGGTCAATTTGCACTTCGCTACTGCGCGACCTTTTCGCAGACAATTCAAACATAGGGAGGCTGACTTAACAAACCCGAACCTTTGCATTACAGCAAGGCGAGCGAACGGACTGCACTGGGCCAAAAAATGGTTGTTACCGTTACAATAACTGCAAGCTGGTTTGGCGTTGGTAGAAGAACAAGCCAACGAATTTCTATTCAATTGCTTGCTGAACCCAGTTTTTTCTTGTTTTGGGTTGCCAGTCTCTTCAGTGGACAGATGCTGGTATCTACGATTTAGTATTTTTTCGAAATCGGACCACAGCGGCAATTCCTCATAATCCAGTGACTCTTCCCATTTTTGCTTGGTCACTGGATCCACTCTACTCAAAACTAAATGGATAATCATTGAGTTTGCAATTTTAGTATCATCTCCTATGGATAATAGTGATCCATAAATTGATGACACAGTGTCGATGAGACCCCTTTACGACGACGCAGATGGCTGAGAATTTTTCGGAAGGCTAAACAGTTCACGTATTTGGTTCGCAAAGATGAGCTTTCGTTACTATAAACTCTTTTTAGACTAGCGATAGCTTTGTCGTAATTACTCTCGGTGACTTCAAATGCCTTGATAGTTCCTAAGGCTTCACCAAAGAGGCAAGAAATGAAATGATCGAATTTCTCGATAACTGGAATGTTCACATCTTTATCAACTAATGTCTCGAAAAGACTTATGAAATTTTTGAAATCCGAATAATTTCCACTGAATTTTGGCAATGCCAAACTGGGAAGTCGAGCTCGAGTTGGGGCTGCAGAAATTGCAGTAGCCAGTCGGGAGTCTTCAGGTGAATTAAAAGCATTACATAAGGACATTCTCCTTGCCTTGGTAGTTATTCCTAATTTTTCCAACTCGGCTCCGAAATCATCCAATTCATGTATTTTCTCGATCTGGTCTTGCAACTCATTTGCTTTAGAAATTGCCTCATCTAAAACCTGAAGCCTGCACTCTAGCTCGGTTTTGTTTAGAGGAAGTGATCCATCTTCCAAACGTTCCTCCAACCGGCGAATGCTTTTAACTTTGACATTTAATCTTTTTTTTAAGTCAATAAGAGAGAATTAAGTTTTTAGTTAGTACTTTCCATTAGAAAAAATTTATTTTTTCAATACAAAAACGAAAACAATGCAATTTTTAAGATTTAATATTTTATTTAAATTTTTGTTAAATAAATTTTATTAAATATTTTTCTTGTTGTTGAAAAATTAAATAAATTTTAATTTTGATTTCAAGAAAATGCGAAAACGAAAATAACTGATTAATCTTATTTTAAATATAATAAATAATTTATATAATATAATATAATAAATAAATTTAACCAAAAAAAAAATCTTAATTGATTAATTAATTGATAAACGAATTATTTGATAGTTGAGGCACAGAGTATCCAAAAAAATAGTTGGTCGCCAATGACACCGAAACCAAAATGCACAACCAAATTGTAGGGAGCGCGTCACTTGGCGTTCCGTTAAACTATACGCGCCAAAAAGTGCATATACATACATACATACAGCAGCGGATAACGGTGGGAAAACGAGAATATTATCGCTGCATCTATTTGTATGTATGTATACCAAATATATATGCACCTTTATTTTATCTGTAATAAATAAAATTATTTTTGGCTGCACTTTATTATTTATTTGGAAGATTTGTATAATCGAGAACGAGCGGTAGGGGGCGACAGTGATTGCAATATATGTATATATATATTTTTTTTATTTTGTCCACAGGCGGTACATTTAGGTTAGCACATATATTTATAATCAAATTTTTAGAACTTTTTGCTCTACTATTTTTTCTACGTACGTATGCGCCAAGAATTGAAAGGAGGGTGCAATATTCCAGCACAAGACGTTTCCAGCACAAGTTTGTTTCGCGACGCGAAGAATTCTTTAATTTTTATTTTTTATTCACCACCACAACCGTCTCGAGCAACTCCATATATATATATATTTATATTATGAATTGTGTCACTGTTGTGCTATTAATAGTTTTTAATAGCGGCCAAATGAATTAAAATTCCAGAGTTAATTTCAATCCAACTTCAACATTATTTTCAAGGGTTCAACTCAAACCCAATTTTCAGTCGCTCAAATCAATAACAAAATTACAAGTGGCAAAGCTTAGCAATATGAACGCACACCACTGCAACCTCTAGTGTGCAGCAGCTCTACAAAAAAGCTCCTAAAAGCGCAAGCGCTACAAATACCAGCAAAGCGCATGCGAACGGAGAAGTAAACAAAACCAGAACTGCCGATAATCCGCCGCCGCTACTCAGATTTATAAAATATGTAATTTATTTTACGCAGTTTCGCCCTTTTCTGCTTGGCTCAACATCCTATCCCCGTTGAAAGCTGGATCTTCAACCGAATCCTTGACAGGCAGCAGACACAACCGTGACATCGCACGCTTAGTCATTCCAACCGCGGTTTTGAGCACGGCTACACGGTTCACTCCGTCACGCCCAGGAACCAGCTCCAGTATCCTGGCCAGAGGCCCCCTCATTAGGGGTAGATTTTCATTCTTCACCAGGACTATGTCTCCAACAGCAATTACAGGGCCAGGGATTACAGGGCCATTTGGGACGCTGCTGCATCAGCGTGAGGTACTCCTCCTTTCAACGAGCAGAGAAAACCTGTTGCAGGAAGGAGACTCTCTGAAATCGAAATAAGGGGCCGAGAATTAATAATTGAGGAAATACGGCACAACAAAGTCCTTAATTCCTCGAAGCCAAGAACTGCGGGACCAACTGCACGATACAGATGGTGCTTAGCCGTCTTCACTGCTGCTTCCCACAGACCACCAAAATGGGGAGAGCGTGGAGGAATAAATCGCCACTCGATAGACTCAGACAGGCAAAAATCGTGCAGAGAAGCCTGATGAACCTGGCTGAGGAATCTTCGCTTCAACTCCATAAGCTCATTCTTGGCACCCACAAAATTGGTGGCATTATCCGACCATATCTGCCTGGGTTTACGTCGCGTACAAATATACCGTTGGAGGGCGCTCAGAAACGAAGCGGTGGAAAGGTCCTTAACTAACTCCAAATGGATTGCCTTCGTACTGAAGCAGATGAATACGCTCACATAACATTTAATAGGGCCCTTATTCCGAGTCTCTGCCTTGTAGAAAAACGGTCCGCAAAAATCCACACCTGTGACATCAAAACTTAGGAATCCTTCAACTCCCTCGGTGGGAAGATCCGCCATGACATGCTTCAGTAGACGAGGCTTTGAGCGAAAACAAACCCTTGAAACGGTCTTCCTACCACCAATGGGCCAGTAATGAGAACTAATTTTCGCAATTAGTGCCCGAGGGCCAGAATGCAGGTTCTTCTCGTGAAAGTGAGTCACTATAGCCAAACGGACGGGATGGCCTCTGAGAAGAATGATCGGATGACGTAAGTCAAAATTCAGCGCAGAGTTCCGCAATCGCCCATCAACACGAAGCAAACCAGCATCATCCACAAAGGGAGCAAGCGAGGCCAGAGGGTTTGAGGGCGGAACCAATCTGCGTGACTTTAGTAAACCTCTTCCTTTAACTCGGTAAGCTGGACGACGAGCGGGTTCATCTTGAATCCAGGATAGGGCAACCAAGGAGTCACCCCAACAATAATAATCTCCTTTATATGTCCCAAGATCAGCAACTTCAGCCATCAGTCTTGCTAGTAACTCAGCTCCACATAGCTCTAGCTTCGGTATTGTCTGAGTTTTAATGGGTGCCACTCGACTCTTTGAGCATAACAGCAGACAATCAGAACCTGACAATACATACACGCAAGCTTCATACGCATCCAAGCTAGCATCGCAGAATCCGTGGACCTCCAGCCTTTCTTGGCAGGGAATGACTAACCGAGGAAACTTAATTCGCTGAATTTGGTCAAAACTGGAACGAACCATCGAACACAACTCTCAGCTTAGTAGTAAAACTTTCTTCCTTCAGGACGCAGTGGTGGGGAAGGAAATACTGGCACTTAACTCGCAATTCCTGCGGCACCAGAGACATGTGGCCCAGATCCAAGTATTCCTTGATGAAAGACGAATATTGGGTCCTTAAATTCGGATGACGATCCAGCTTGCGCTCAAGTGAATGGAACCGCTAACAGCTCCACACTGTGCTTTATTGGAAGGCGAACTGAATAGGCACCTGATTCAAGACGGACGTGGTGCATGACGAAGTGGGCCTCGCAATCGAGCGCAGTGCAGGCATCCACTTCCCAGAATTGGCGGAGAAGATAATCGAGGCGATCGTCAAAAGAGTTTGCTGAGTCAGCAGGAATCATACTGCATAAGGCGGCCAAGCGAGGGTTTCCCGGTGTGCAACCTCCTCCAGAAACTACTCATCCAAAACGTGTCTTCTGCAACAGAGGCAGACCGTCTTCTAGCTGGATTTGCCCGACTGAGAGCAGATCAAAAAACAGGCTTGCGCCAAACAGCAGATCCACACGCTGAGCTCTGTGGAAGTCCGGGTCAGCTAGAACCACATTGGCGGGAACCTTCCAATTGGACACATATAAGTTCAGGCCAGGTTGACGCTCTATGATGTGAGACGCCACAATTGCCTCAATGTAAACGGAATACGTGAATAGGCGATACTTCAGGCAAACGTTAACCGATGCTCCATCCGTAGTAAACTCAGCGTCTCTTTAAGGCCAGTCACTGCTACAGAACATTTGGACCGATGAAGCTGAAGTTGGCTGGCCAGCCGTGATGTGATGAGATGAACTTGGGAGCTGGAGTCAAGTAGCGCTCGACAAGGAAGAAAGGCTCCTGATCTGCCACGGACGAGAATGTGGGCGGTGGGCAAGAACACTATTTCAGCGCTGCGATCGTGTGCAACAAGAGCATTAGCAGGAGGAGCCTGAGAGGTCGCGATCCTGAATCCTGAGAGGATTCGATACAGAAGCAGGAACGGAAGTGGCGCTAGATAAACGCTCGCAAGGATGCAATAGCGCATGATGTCGGCGGTTGCAAGTTGGGCAGCGGGAGGATGAGCATCCTGAGACTTGATGCACACAAAGCAGAGGGCAAGACGTCGGACTCTTCGTATCGTTCCTCAACTGACAAGGCGAGAAACCTTGGGCAAGAAGGCACAGCGTGTGCCAGGATGCCGCACAGGGCACATGAAGCAGGCGGAGCATTCAGGAGCTTGCATGATCGGTTGTTAAATGGCTTACGTCGGCCCGCTTGATTCCAGGATACGGCACCTTTGTTCCAGAAACCGAGCCATAGATTTCCAAGTTGGCAGGCTATCATCAGTGCTTCCTGCCAGAGAGTCTCTGGCAGGCCCTTTTGGCCTTTGTGGCAGGGTCCAGCTTTTGAAAGATGATCTGGATGAGGAGGCATCCTTGAATTTCGGCCGACGTCCCGGAACTCATAAGGGCCCGCATATGTCCATTGAATCGGTCGGATAATTCTCGAAGAGTAGCAACGGATCCCAGCTCAACCACCCTTAGCTGCAGGATCTCGTTGATGTGAGCCTGGAAGATTAACCGACGGTTGCTGAAACGGTTGCGCAAAAGGTCGAGGGCAACATCATAGTTAGCGTCGGTAATCTGAAGCGCCCTCACAGTCTCCATGGCTGAGTCTTGCAGGCAGGAAATGAGCCACCCGAGCTTCTCCATCTTGGTCAAGTGCGGGTGGCTGTCAATGGTTGTCCTAAATAGGGCGCGGAAATCCGGCCACTAGGCATAGCCGCCGCTGAATGTTGGCATCGGCAACGGTGGCAAGGAGGGCTGGCTTGTATGGCATTATCGTCAATGCCATTCCACTGGCACCGTCGAGAAGTGTGGAGTGGGCAGAGATTCTCATGAAGCGCTTGGCAACCTCCACCTGAATTTCCACTTGCACATCAGTCGCCAGCTGCGAGAATTTCCAATACAGATCACGAGAAGGCCTATATGGAGCGTTTGAAATCCCAGCACCATTGGTAGCATCTAACAGCGTAGAGTGAGCAGCAACACGCATAGAATGCTTGGCCACCTCCACCTGGATGTCAACGTGCACGTCCGTAGCCAGCTGAGAGAATCGCCCATATAAATCGCTCCCGATCTCGCTGTAGTTTAGCTCTTCCAATTCCTCCTGCAGCGTGGTGAAACGGTCGCGCAGACGCTTCTCCATAGACTCGAGGGTCAGAATGGTTAAATCATCAGTCTGCATCGCAGCCTTGACCTTCCGATGCAGTACCTCCGCGGCCTTTAATAGCGGCCAAATGAATTAAAATTCCAGAGTTAAATTTCAATCCAACTTCAACTTTATTTTCAAGGGTTCAACTCTAAGCCAATTTTCAGCCGCTCAAATCAATAACAAAATTACAAGTGGCAAAGCTTAGCAATATGAATTTCGCAATATGAACGCACACCACTGCAACCACTAGTGTACAGCAGCTCTACAAAAAAGCTCCCCAAAGCGCATGCGCTACAAATACCAGCAAAGCGCGTGCGAACGGGGGAGAAGTAAACAAAACCAGATCTGCCGATAACCCGCCGCCGCTACTCAGATTTATAAAATATGTAATTTATTTTACGCAGTTTCGCCCTTTTCTGCTTGGCTCAACAGTCACTGTCACTGTTTTTGTTGCTGTTTTATTTTATAATATTAATTACAATCCACCCGGGGCGCCAAAATGTTCACTGAGATTATTTTATCTCTAGCGCGTCTCTCTCTTTTCATCTATAGCGCGTCTTTTGCACCAGAGGCAGACCGTCTCCTAGTTGGATTTGACCGACTGAGAGCAGATCAAAAACAGGCTTGCTCCAATCAGCAGATCCACACGCTGAGCTTTGTGGATGTTGGGATCAGCTAGAACCACATTGGCGGGAACCTTCCAGTTGGACCTTCCATCTATGTTCAGGCCAGGTTGACGCTCTATGATGTGAGACGCCACAACTGCCTCAATGTACACAGAATACGTGGATAGGCGTAACTTCAGGCAAACGTTAACCGATGCTCCATCCGAAGTGAATTCAGCGTCTCCAAGGCGTCACTGCTGTAGCGTCACTGCTACAGATGCTCTGTAGCGTCACTGCTACAGAGCATTTGGACCAATGAAGCTGAAGTTGGCTGGCCAGCTGTAATGTGATAAGATGAGCTTGTGAGCCGAAATGAAGTGGCGCTAGATGATTGCTCGCATGGATGCAATAGCACATGATGTCGACGATTGTAAGTTGGGCAGCCGGAGGATGAGCGCCCGCGGGCTAAGTGCTCAGACTTGAGGCACACAAAGCAGAGGGCAAGACGCCAAACCTCATCGTATCGTAAGGCAAGGAACCTTGGGCAAGAAGGCACAGCGTGTGCCAGGATGCCGCACAGGGCACATGAAGCAGGCGGAGCATTCAGGAGTATGCAGGATCGGTTGTTAAATGGCCGACGTCGGCCCGCCTGATTCGCTGACAAATGCGGAGCTAAGGCCAAATCCACCGTCTCCAGAGTACGGCACCTTTGTTCCAGGAACCGAACCATAGAAACACAAGGTGGCAGGGTCCAGTTTTTGGAAGATTATCTGGATGAGGAGGCACCCATGAATTGCGGACGCCGTCCCGGGAGTCATGAGGGCCGCATATGTCCATTAAATCGGTCGGATTCCTGCCCGAAGAGTAGCAACGAATCCCGGCTCAATCACTTTCAGCTGCAGGATCTCGTTGATGTGAGCCTGGAAGATTAACCGTCGGTTGCTGAAACGGTTGCGCAAAAGGTAAATCAGTAGGTTATCTTAGCGAGCTTTGGGTCAGCCTATGTTTTAAGGCGGACTCTTGCCCCTTAATATCATTGCACATGCATCATAAATTTGAGCTTTTATCTCACTCCATTTCTTATGCGCCCATAAATAAACAATACTATAACGTTCTAAAAATATTTAACTTCATGTTTTTATTTGAATTAAATGTCGTTGAAAAATCCCAATAACCAAATGCAACTAAAACGGAGAATAAATCAATGCAAAGCAGAATACAAAGAACCTCCTCTAAAATTTGTCCGATTTGACTTACGTGAGCGTGGGTTCATCCAGTTTCGCCCTGGTTTTCTGCGCTTGTGATGCTGCAGATCAGACCTTGTATGAGCCTATGAGGGGGAGCCAAATCATCCACCAAGAGCCGGGAAAAACTTGGAAACACAATGATGAGAAGCTCGACAGGCTCTCGGTTCGTATTGTAAAAGTCAGTCTCTATCGAATCAAAAAAGACCATACCCATAGGGAACACATTATCAAACATTGAATAATATTATAAATAGATTAGAGCATCTGAACAGAGATCAGAAATACAATTTAGACAAACTTATCAGAACTTGCCGACCCAGGCGAAAATCTTCCATACGCTACAAGGGTGGATGGGAGATGGCAAAATCAGAGCTTCAACAGAGTGTCCTGTTTACTCGACATTTGATCAGTTTCAAATAATCATTGGAAAATTAATTATTTCGTCCTTCAAAATCCGTGTAAAATTCTCCAGTGTGGATCGATCCGAAAAAACGATTTCACGGTTCAATTTCAATCGATTTCAATGTTTTTATTTGAGAATTTAATCTAGCCAACCAACTCGCAGCCGCTCAAATCTGTGCCACAAATACAAGTAAAAGAAAGCTTAGCAATAGAGACTCAGAAAAATGCATTTGTTTATCATTACGTTGGTCAGGGAGCTAGGCTAAAAAAAGCTCCCCAAAGCGCATGCGCTATAAAGATCAGTAAAGTGCATGCGAACGGGGGAGAAATAAACAAAAAACTGAACTGCTGATAAACCCGCCGCTGCTCCTCAGTTTTAAAATATATAAATTATTTTAAATAGCTTCGCTATTTCAGGTAAGACTGTCGACTGTCGTCGCATGCAGACATGTTTTTTATTGTCCTCCGGGAAAAAATATTCAATAAAGTCATAAAGTGCAGTGACTGGTCTAAGAAATCTACAACAACGCGAAAAGACGCTTTTTTGCGATGAAATCGCTAATTTATTAATTAATTAATTAATATAAAACACAACTCTTAAAACTCAAACTAAATCAACCTCGACTGCAATGAGCTTAAACGACGTTCGCACGGCTCTCAGTACAAAGAAACAATGCGTACTTCTCTTTTAAAGCAACCGAAAACCATGCAAGCTGTGATCAAGCGCGGTCAATTACCCCCAACTTGACCGAATTCTTAAACGTAGAGAGCGAGAGAGCGCGTTCCTGCTCCCCCTCGATACCATCGATGTCTCTGCAGCCAAAGAGTGCAGTAACTAGCACCTCAATTTCTTTGACAACGTCAACAGTAACAACAACAACAACCGCAACTGTATCGACAGCGCGTTTAACGACGTCATCAGCTAGCAGCGCAAATAGTAATACGTCCGCGCTGCCCGAAAACCAAAACAAAAACAATGACTATATTAAGCCCGCTGTGCAGACTGGCATGGATCGCTACATCCAAATCAAAAGGAAGCTGAGCCCCCTGAATTCCAAACGCAAAATAACCCGTGGCAATGCTAGCCTAGCAGCAAAAGAAACGCCCATTAACTCAAACCGATTTAAAATCTTGGCAGACGCCGATGAGGTTGAGGCGGTCGAATCCACTGAAGTTGAGAAAAGGAAGCCAAAACCTCCGCCTATCTATATACGCGAAAAAAGTTCCAATGTTCTTGTCAACAAAATTATTGAGTTTATTGGTAAGGATAACTTAAACATAATACCCCTTGTAAAGGGCAACATTCAAGAAAAACCATTCAACATTCAAGACAAAAGTTCAAATGAAGTCTGAAGATAACTACAGAGTATTATCAAAATATCTTACCGAGAATAAAAAGAACTTTTACACATATCAGCTAAAAAGCAGCAAGGGCCTGCAAGTCGTACTTAAGGGCATAGAGCCCGAAGTAACGCCTGCAGAGATAAAAAATGGCGCTACAGGAGAAGGGTTTTAGCGCCAAGACAGTCTTTAATATCCTTAACAGGGATAGAAAGCCGCAGCCACTCTTTAAGGTTGAGCTCGAACCAGAAACCAAGCTCCTGAAGAAATACGAAGTGCACCCAATATACAATCTTCAGTACCTGCTGCACCGCAGAATTACAGTTGAGGAACCGCACAAACCCTGAAGTCTTCTTCTCGACTGCAGCCAGATCCTCACTAGGACCCATTAACTCTGACAAAAATGTGACATACGCAAGCGCCTTAAAATCAGGACTGGCGACACCTGCCTCAAGAAGCTCACTTCTGCAATCAGCATACCAAGAACCGAACACGGCTCAGCAACATCAACCAACAGAGCAGCCAAAAAGCAACTTTGAAGCTATGATATGCAGCCTACAACAAAGCCTGACGGAATTTATGTCGTTTATGCGCACAACTATGCAAGATTTAATGCGAAACCAAAATCTATTGATTCAAATGCTGGTTTCACAACAATCCAAATAATGGCTTTCCTACGGATATCTACGTGGAACGCTAACGGCGTTTCGCAACATAAACTTGAGTTATCTCAATTCCTACTCGATAATCATATCGATGTAATGCTGCTTTCGGAAACACACCTTACAAACAAATACAATTTTCAACTACCTGGATATTCATTCTACGGAACAAATCATCCAGATGGTAAAGCACATGGTGGGACTGGAATTCTAATCAGAAGCCGCATAAAGCACCATTATCAAAACAAATTTGCTAAAAACTACCTAAAGGCCACATCTATAAATATACAACTAATACAACCGTATACTGCCCCTCTCGCTTCAATATAGCTGAAGATGAGTTTATGCAGTTTTTCAACACACTTGGAGACCACTTCATAGCAGCAGGAGACTACAATGCCAAGCACACACACTGGGGATCCCGTCTCGTGACTCCAAAAGGGAAGCAGCTCTATAATGCAATTATCAAAGCCAAGAACAAGCTCGACTATGTTTCTTCTGGCACACCAACATACTGGCCGGCAGACCCAAGGAAACTACCAGATTTAATAGACTTTGCGATTACCAAAAACATCCCTAAAAATCTGATAAGCGCCAATTGCCTATCGGATCTCTCATCTGATCACTCGCCTGTCCTGTTTATTCTACTGCGACATCCAGGAACATTGGAACAACCATTAAAATTGACCTCACAGAAAACCAATCGGGTTAAGTACAGAAAATATATCAGCTCACACATTGAGCTAAGTCCTCATCTCCACGATGAAGCCAACGTAGACAGCTTTGTTAATTCACTTGAGTCTGTACTCGTCTCTGTAGCTCGAGCCTCAACATCGCAAACTATAAATACACAAAGCAATAAAAAGACAAATCTACAAATCGAACAGCCCGTCCTCGAAAAGCGGCGTTTACGTCGCGAGTGGCAATTCCACAGATCGCCATCTGCTAAGCAAAGCTTTAGACATGCCTCACGTCAACTTACTAAAGCCCTACAGCAAGAAGAAGATAATGTCCACCGCCGCTATATAGAGCAATTGTCAACTTCTAGTACAAAACACTCACTATGGAGAGCTCACCCAACTCTAAGCTCACCGAAAGAAACCGTGATGCCTATTAGAAATCCCACAGGCGGCTGGGCGCGCAGCGATGCAGACAGAGCCAGCACGTTTGCCATTCACCTTAAAAATATCTTCCAACCAAATCCGGCCACTAGTGCCTTTACTTTGCCGACTTTACCATATGAGCCTCAGCTTCAACATGAACCAATCGAGTTTCGCCCAAACGAAATCGCTAATATCATCAAAAACCAACTAAATCCGAAAAAATCACCAGGCTGCGACCTCAAAAAAAAAATAGCTTCGCCTTTCGCTCTTTGGTTCAACATGATTCCCCCGTTGAAGACTGGATCTTTAACAGAATACTTAAGAACAGATACAACCTTGACACAATAGGTTTAGTCGTTCCAGGGGCCACTTCATGGGGGGTAGATTCTCATCCTTCAACAGGACTATGTTACCAACAGAAATTACAGGGCCAGGGGTGCGCCATTTGGAACGCTGCTGCAACAGCGTAAGATACTCCTCCTTCCAACGCGCCCAGAAAACCTGCTGGAGGAAGGAGAAGGAAAATCTCTGCCACCCATCCAGACGGTTAAAGTTTAGAGCAGTATGGTCCGGTTCGATGAACGTTGAGGGCGGCCCCTCATTTAGAAAATCGACACAAGGAGTTTAGAATTAATGATTGAGGCTATGTGGCATAACAAAGTCCTCAATTCCTCGAAGCCAAGAATTGCGGGACCAACTGCCCGATATAGGTGGTATTTCGCCGTCGTTACTGCTGCTTCCCACAGACCAACTCGATCAGGACATTCTTGGCACCCACAAAATTGGTGGCATTATCCCACCATATATGTCAGGGTTTACATCGCTTACAAAAAAAAACCGTTGCAGAGATTCCTTTTGTAGTTTTCCAGGAGTTGAGAAATTTCGACTTTGACGAGAGGTATACCTAGGTCTCTATGGATTTATTCATTGCGAGATACCATGGAGCTCCTGTGATAGTTCTGAGCACTTTAGACTGTGCCCTTTGGATAACGTCTATATTGCTACTGCTTGCATTGCCCCAAAGTTCGGAGCCATACTTCCAGATAGGCTTTATGACTGATTTTTAGAGTAGTACTTTGTATTCCAGTCGAAGTGGGGAACGAGGGTTAATAAGCCAGGGCAGTCCTCTGGATTTATGTCTTAATTGGTCCCGTTTCGCTTCAATATGTTTTTTCCATGCAAGACGCCTGTCCAGGTGGACGCCGAGATATGTGACCTCATTCACAGAGGTGACTATGGTATTGTTTAGAGTTGGAGCGGGGTAGTTTCGTCTGTTGAGAGTAAAGGTAATGTGTTAAGATTTTTCACCGTTTAACTTTATACGCCAGTCCGCCATCCACTTTTGTATTAGTGCAAGGTGAGAGGAGAGGCTTCTGGATGCCTCCAGCGGGCATTTAGATCTTTTTAGTATGGCTGTATCGTCGGAAAAGGTTGACATAGTTAGACACTGGTCTGTTGGGATATCTGCTGCATGTAGAAGATATAGTGTGGGGCCGAGGACGCTTCCTTGGGGTACGCCCGCCTTAATTTTGAACTCTTCTGTTGTAAAGTTTTTTTTATTTTACAGTGAACACTTGATTAAACAAAAAGTTCACTTGATTAAAGCAGTTCATGACAGTTTTGTGGGAGTAATAGTTTTATTTTATACATAAGTCCTTGCAGCCAGACTCGGTCAAATGCCTGGGATATGTCCAGAAATATAGCAGAATAGTAGAACAGTATATAGCAGAACCGCTGTTCATAGGCGGTTCGAATTTCAGATGTGATACGGTTCACATGCTCTATGGTGCCATGCTTTTCTCGGAAGCCAAATGGATGATCAGGGATTATATTATTCGAAGACATATGAGGCGTGATACGGAGCAGTAGAAGTTTCTCAAAAAGCTTTGATAAGCATGAAAGTAGACTTATTGGTCTATATGAAGAGGCCAAAGCTTTGTCTTTCCCTAGTTTCGGTATCATTATTATAATGAATTTTTTCCATTGTTGGGGGAAGTGGCCAAGCTTTGTAATACGGTTAAATAGAATTTTTATATAATTGATGGCGCACGCAGGGAGCTCCTTAATCATTTTTGGCGCAATGTCATACCCTGGAGACTTATTTGGCTTGAGGTGCTCTTTGATGACCTTAGTGATTTCGGTCGTTTGAAATTCTATAGCTGGAATCGGATCTTGAATTGGTAGCTCTGGAATAATGAAAGGAGAGGCTGCTTGATTTGGAGTAAAAACTTTACAAAGGTGACTAGCAAAGAAGCTTGCTTTTTCTTTATCGCTGCGCGCCCAAGATCCATCTGGTTTTTCGCATATCTGCTTCTATGGGCGGCTTTAAGTTAGGATGGGCTTTCCATAGAGGACACCTGTTACTTTTTGGGGAAAACTGTTCCATGTATGATTTTTGAGCAAGTTCTTCTCTGCTCCGTCGAACCTTTGTGAGCATTCGTGTCGCTGCTTGTAGCCTTTCCTTTGAAGAAGGGGATCTGTGCGCTTGCCATTCGCGGCGCTTTTCTTGGACAAGATTTTCTATATAGGAATTTGTGTCGGAGTGTAGAGGGTTTTCTGTTGTCGCAGGAGTCGAGAGCTTTGCTGCTGAGGTCATCATGTCTTCCAGGTGGTTGACTGCATCTTGGATGTCCTTGCTACAGTTAATTGACGGTCTTATGTTTGTATGAGAGCTTCTGTACTTTTTGTACCTAAGCCAGTTTGTCCTTTTTGATGTGAGACAAATTTGATTAATTTGTAATCCGGCATGTTGCAATAGATGAAGAAGGACAACTGAATGGTCAGACGATAGGTCATCCAGAGGTTCTGCTCGAATGATGCTTCGCGGAATTTTTCTAGTGATCGCAAAGTCAATTAGATCTGGCTTCTTCCGTGGGTCCGCTGGCCAGTATGTAGGCCTTCCCTGTGATAGAAAATTATTATTTCCAGTCTGTTTCAAAGCGTTGTATAGTTGTCTACCCTTAGGGTTGGTTAGCCTAGTAAATCATCGCCTAGTAAATCAAAAATTGCATAAACTCCATATCAGATATGCAGAAACGTGGTGTGCAGTATATTGCAGCTATGTTTAGATGACCTCCCACAGTCCGAATTCGTATTGAAGTTGACTGCAGTAAATTTGTAGCAACTCGTTGAAGGGAGTGACGTTTTATGCGCTGCTTTATGAGGATCCCAGTTCCTCCATGAGCCTTCCCATCTGGATGATTTGTTGCATGAAATATATAGCCCGTCAGATAGAAGTTGTTTTTGTACGTTAGATGAGTTTTGGAGAGGAGCATAATATCGATATTATTATCGAAAGAGAGCTTACTTTCGTTCATGTTGTTGGTGTTTGTGTTGGGTACTGCAGGCAGAGGGGCCGCTCTTATTTCTTTAAATGAATGTGCACAAGCTGTTGGTTTAATTTGTCGTGATGGCATTTCAATTTTTGAATTTAATAAATTTTGATTTTGTGTTAGTCATTGAACACTATAAGCTCGAGACTTATGAGTGTCCAAAAGCAATTTAACTCAGCGCAAAAAAAAATGGGAACATCGCAACCTTGGGATCAGAATCAGACCCCGTAAACCAAATGCTCATTTATGAGCAAATTGAAAGCTCATAATAGCCATCCAAAGGCAGATAAAAAACTTCACTTAGGACTCCGCAGAGCGTAAATTCAAGGAAGGATACTTCGAGGAGAGACTTCGGCAAGGAGCAAATAGTAAAATCCGGATGATTACATAGTTTTCCTCTCATGGCGGATCAACAAGAAGAGCCGCAGACGGACTCCGAACGACAAGCCCAAGGTTGTCAACTCACAACTGAAGAGCATAGAGTGCAAGGGCCAGTAACCAAGGAAATGCAAGGAGTGGAAGTTACCTCCTATCTGGCATGGGTAACATGCATCTCCAAAAGGGAGCAAGAAGCAAGGTCAAGAGAGGACCAAGAGTCTTGTATGCGCACTGACCAACCAGAAAGAAGGTCTAGTACTTCATGGGATTCCCAAGGAAAATGGTTACAAGGGCGCGCAACAAGGCGAAGGAGACAACAGGTCGGATAGAATTATCGTTGGTATCTTATCAATCTTGGAGATCTCACCCACATGACTCAAAATTTGTTTTGGTATTAAGAAATTAGTTTTAAGATCCCCAATATTTCTAGTGCAAGGGTACACATCGGTTCACTGAGACGGTCCAACAACAAACAGCCGCATTGGACAGAGTTCCTCAAGGGGGGGGGAGAATGTTGGCACTTAGTGCCAAGACCTACTACCCTATATGGCACACAAGTAATAAATAAGCGATAAGCTTAAAACAATATCCAACCTTCTAACCCAGCACTAGTCGACGCCGGCGGATGCAGAATTAGCATTATCAGCGGGAAGAATGACTGACTGACCGAAGCAAGCAAAACCCAGCCAGCTAAGCCGAAATGAGTGTGCAAGCAGTACATGAACAAACAATCTCAGTCAGCAGACTCAGAGGTGGGTGACCCTGGCATTAACATTAGTTTTAGCACGTCCATAACATTGACCTTTCTTAGATTTAATGATGTATAATTTAGCATCTTATATAAGAATTGTTCTTCGGAAATAAAGATAGTTGCGAAATCAGAGTGAATCGTCTCGTTACTCAGTGTCTGAACCATGGCATTTAAAATCAACCTCCTTCGAGTGATCCTGTGTAAAACGGTTCACAAGTAGGACTCTCTAAAAGCTATCTACTTCGCGTGGCTCCTGTGTAAACGGACCATAAGGAAAACCCGCGGCATACCAGTCTAGCTCCCGTGAAACGGACCACAAGACCCCGCGTTACCCAACCTACTTCGAGTGTTGCTCCCGTGAAACGGACCGCCAGTAGGACCGGCCGATAAGGAATCATCCGAACCACCATACCACCGGTGCTTGACGAAAACCAGCCCACACTTCAAGCACCCCACATCAACTCCAGCCTGATCACAGCAAGCGCCTGGTCAACCCGAACAGTTCCTTGCAGAATCCAGGTAAACTGTAAGAAAGCTTCTGTAAGAGAGCTTCTGTAAGAAAAAGACGCGATTAAAAACAAACACTTTAAATCGAGCAGGTTCATCTTGAATCCAGGATAGGGCAACCGAGGAGTCACACCAACAATAATAATCTCCTTTATATGTTCCAAGATCAACAACTTAAGCCAACAGTCTTGCTAGTAACTCAACTCCAGATAGTTCCATCATCGGTATTGTCTGATTTTTATTGGGTGCCACTCGACTCTTTGAGCATAACAGCCGACAATCAGACCCTGAAAAATCATATACGCAAGCTCCATAAGCATCCACGCTAGAGTCGCAAAATCCGTGGACCTCCAACCTTTCTTGTGAGGGAATGACTAAACGAGGATACTTAATTCGCTGAGTTTGGTCAAAACTGGAACAGATTGCAACCACTCAGAGAGAAGGGTGACGGAAGATAGTATAGATCTCCTGGTTGGTTTGATGGTGGGCTGAAGAGCTTCAAAGGAAAACAGCAGTAGGCCAGCAGAAGGATCCCATGCTAATCTAAGAGTCCTTGTGAACGGACTGCCATCATAAAATTTTAAGTATATCTAACACCCTCGGGTACGCCTTCCAAAACCTCTGGGATCTTAGGCACCATTTCCTTAATTGAAACTGACCCTTGTTCAACAGGCTCGATGTCTGAGCTATTATCTCAATCGCTTCAGTCTTCGTTGGGGCACCAGATATGAGCTCGTCCACATGAAAGTCCTGGAGGACAATATGAGAGCCATCGGGAAAACCGGCACCTTCATCCTTAGCCAGCTGGTGCGTTGAGCGACCAGATAGAAAAGACACTGGCTTGGTGCCATAAGTCACGGCGTCGAGCTTAAAAACCTTCACGTCATCATGGATAGAATCTCTCCAGAGGGTGCACTGCAGCGAACTATCATATGGAAAGACCTTTACGTCTAGTACATCTTGCAACTGTCTCCGTTCAAAGCTACAAGGTGAGACCGAACCCGAAGCAAGGTATAAAAAAGCTTAGGTTGAATCACGGGGCCGCACATCAGGACATCTTTGAGGGAATAACCAGAGGATGTAGCAGCCGATCCATCGAACGCAACTCTCAGCTTAGTAGTGGAACTGTCTTCATTCAGGAATCGAGCTCCTCCTTAGTAGCCTGAACGATAGGCGCAGTGCAGGCATCCAATTCCCAGAATTGTTGGAAAGGATAATCGATCGTCAAAAGGGTTTGCGTAGTCAGTAGGAACCATCTTACATGAGGCGGCCAATCGAGGTTTTCCTGGGGTGCTTCCTCCTCCAGAAACTACCCATCTAAAGCGCGTCTTCTGCACCAGAGGCAGACCGTCTCCAAGATGGATTTACCCAGCAGATCAAACAAGATAGGAAAGCTAACTTAAGTTTATATACCCTTGCAGTTGAGTCGCAGTCCGCTAGGTGGCGCCACGCATCTTATATTATTAGATATATAGCGGATCGTATATAGTTGGCCGATCCATATGAAATTTGCCATATCGAATTATTTTGCCCAAAGAGGAATCCATTGCACTTCCTCTCTTTATCTCAAAGCGGACGGAAGTGTTTTTTTTGTGCACACTGCTTTTTCATAAAATTTGATACAAAAAAAAAATAAAAAATTGAAATTTATGTATCCGTATCGCTTCGCGTGTGCAGTGATATATTTGGAGGTAAAATAATAATTTGATTAATTTTCCTTCCAAACACAGCTCTGCTCTGCTTCTTCATCTCTTACGGTGTTGCTTCGATTCTATTGCTCCTATTCTCGCTCATTAGATATTCTTATCTCTATTCTTTGCATTTTACTAACTCGCACTAAATGCTCTCTTATTTATTTTTTATAATTTTTAATAATTTTTAATAAATTAATTATTTTAAATTTTTAATAATTATGGAATTTAAATTGGTCTGTGCGTTAAAGTCTTGTAATAAGACAATCTCGTCTTCCCAGAGTACCATCCACTGCTGGCTTTGTGAAAACCTTTTACACGCTAAGTGTGCTGGGTTCACGGCCTCAGTTTCGGATGCAATCTCACGTAGGTCTGGTCTCCACTTTTGCCACTTTTGTTCAGGACGAAATGAGATCGTTCATGAGGCAGATTAAAAGCGGATTCAAGGAGTTGATAAGTGGATTTCGTAAAATCAATGACCAACTCTGTGCGCTCGATACACAGCTTAGTAGTCTTCAACTTCTAAATGATTCTCCAAAGCGTAAGAAATCCGCTTTCAGTGATGTGCTTGAGCCGAATAATCTTCAGCCTGCTCAGCCGACAACTATGCAGCCGCTTATATCTCTGGCCACCACAAAGGACGGATCTGAGAAAAATTTGGCTTCCGAATATCTCAGAATTAATGAGCAATTGTCCGATGTGTCCTCTGTGGCATCGCTTCAAGTGATCCCAGACCCAATATTCAAACCCCCGTAACAGTCACCAAACAGGGTAATCAACCGTCCGGACCCCCGGTACGTACTGAATCCGCTGCACTAGTTGCGGCGGCACCAAAACACTTGCAGGTGATCCCACCATCGACACATATTTTTGTTTCCCGGCTTGCCCCTGATACTTCTGAGATTGATATCTCGGCTTACATCAAAGCCAAAACAAAAGTCGACATAAAGGTGGTGGACTAGAGAATATTTTTGTCCAAGAACATCAGCCAAGTACGGTGAAAAAAAAAAATAACCAAACCTGTGGGTGTAAAACTCATCTTCCTCAGTTTTAAAAAACTAATTTCTTCTCTAACCCTTACCTATCAGAATATTAGAGGGTTTTGTAGTAAACTGTATTCTGATAGTTCTTTCTTTGCATCCCACATTATTGTATTTGCAGAAACTTGGTCAAAGACGGAGATCTTAAGCTCCGAAGTTTTTCCTAGTAGGTACACCACTTTTAGATGTGATAGAACTCTGCGAAGAGGAGGAGGAAGAGTGTTAATCTCTATAGACTCCAAACTCGCTTCTTAAGAGGTAAAATCACAAGAGTTTGGTGACATTGAATTCCTTTGCATCAAAATCACTTTGCCCGATCAATCTTTGTATGTTATCTGTTCTCACTTACCACCTTCGTCCCAACCGCCAACATACTGGCAACATTTGTCCGATATTCGCTTGGTTTTCGATCGTCTGCCTGATGTTGACCAGCTGATAGCTCTGGGTGACTTTAATATCTCAGAACTTATGTGGTCAAAGAACTTTTTCCCGTTCTTACCCTGAGGATCCATATCATCCCACTCTTAAGCTTTCAATCGAAAACAACTCCTTAATTTACCTTAAGTCTTATATCTCATAAATTTCGTTTCTTCCGTAAGGCTAACTACACAAATTTTATTTCACTTTAAACTGGGCCTTGCGAAATTCGCCGACTGTCGTCGCATGCAGACGTGTTTTTTATTGTGCTCCGGAAAAAAATATTCAATAAAATCATAAAAGTGCAGTGCGATGAAATCGCTAATGTTTATATTGATTAATTAATTAATTAATTAATACAAAACACAACTCTCAAAACTCAAACTAAATCAACCTCGACTGCAATGAGCTTAAACGACGTTCGCACACAACGTCAACGTGAGCAAGACGAGAGACGGCTCTCAGTACAAAGAAACAACGCGTACTTCTCTTTTAAAGCAACCGAAAACCATGCAAGCTGTGATCAAGCGCGGTCAATTACCCCCAACTTGACCGAATTCTTAAACGTAGAGAGCGAGAGAGCGCGTTCCTGCTCCCCCTCGATACCATCGATGTCTCTGCAGCCAAAGAGTGCAGTAACTAGCACCTCAATTTCTTTGACAACGTCAACAGTAACAACAACAACAACCGCAACTGTATCGACAGCACGTTTAACGACGTCATCAGCTAGCAGCGCAAATAGTAATACGTCCGCGCTGCCCGAAAACCAAAACAAAAACAATGACCATATTTAGCCGGCTGTGCAGACTGGCATGGATCGCTACATCCAAATCAAAAGGAAGCTGAGCCCCCTCAATTCCAAACGCAAAATAACCCGTGGCAATGCTACCCTAGCAGCAAAAGAAACGCCCATTAACTCAAACCGATTTAAAATCTTGGCAGACGCCGATGAGGTTGAGGCGGGCGAATCCACTGAAGTCGAGAAAAGGAAGCCAAAACCTCCGCCTATCTATATACGCGGAAAAAGTTCCAATGTTCTTGTCAACAAAATTATTGAGCTTATTGGTAAGGATAACTTCCACATAATACCCCTTGTAAAGGGCAACATTCAAGAAACAAAAGTTCAAATGAAGTCTGAAGATAACTACAGAGTATTATCAAAATATCTTACCGAGAATAAAAAGAACTTTTACACGTATCAGCTAAAAAGCAGCAAGGGCCTGCAAGTCGTACTTAATGGCATAGAGCCCGAAGTAACGCCTGCAGAGATAAAAAAAGGCGCTACAGGAGAAGGGTTTTAGCGAAAAGACACTCTTTAATATCCTTAACAGGGATAGAAAGCCGCAGCCACTCTTTAAGGTTGAGCTCGAACCAGAAACCAAGCTCCTGAAGAAATACGAAGTGCACCCAATATACAATCATCAGTACCTGCTGCACCGCAGAATTACAGTTGAGGAACCGCACAAACGCAATGGCCCGGTACAATGTGCGAACTGCCAGGAATATGGCCATACAAGGTCATACTGTAAACTGCGCCCGGTGTGTGTAGTTTGCGGAGAGCTTTATGACTCCGCACACTGCCCAGCGAGCAAAGATGACAGCAACTCGAAAAAGTGCGCCAACTGCGGTGGCAACCACACTGCTAATTATAGAGGATGCCCAGTCTATAAGGAGCTGAAAAGTCGCATCCACCAGAAAGGAATATCTGCCCGCACCCAAAATGGACAGTTCACGGCGTCCAGATCAAACCCTGAAGTCTTCTTCTCGACTGCAGCCAGATCCTCACTAGGACCCATTAACTCTGACAAAAATGTGACATACGCAAGCGCCTTAAAATCAGGACCGGCGACACCTGCCTCAAGAAGCTCATTTCTGCAATCAGCATATCAAGAACCGAACACGGCTCAGCAACATCAACCAACAGAGCAGCCAAAAAGCAACTTTGAAGCTATGATATGCAGCCTACAACAAAGACTGACGGAATTTATGTCGTTTATGCGCACAACTATGCAAGATTTAATGCGAAACCAAAATCTATTGATTCAAATGCTGGTTTCACAACAATCCAAATAATGGCTTTCCTACGGATATCTACGTGGAACGCTAACGGCGTTTCGCAACATAAACTTGAGTTAGCTCAATTCCTACTCGACAATCATATCGATGTAATGCTGCTTTCGGAAACACACCTTACAAACAAATACAATTTTCAACTACCAGGATATTCATTCTATGGAACAAATCATCCAGATGGTAAAGCACATGGTGGGACTGGAATTCTAATCAGAAGCCGCATAAAGCACCATTATCAAAACAAATTTGCTAAAAACTACCTACAGGCCACATCTATAAATATACAACTAATACAACCGTATACTGCCCCCCTCGCTTCAATATAGCTGAAGATGAGTTTATGCAGTTTTTCAACACACTTGGAGACCACTTCATAGCAGCAGGAGACTACAATGCCAAGCACACACACTGGGGATCCCGTCTCGTGACTCCAAAAGGGAAGCAGCTCTATAATGCAATTATCAAAGCCAAGAACAAGCTCGACTATGTTTCTTCTGGCACACCAACATACTGGCCGGCAGACCCAAGGAAACTACCAGATTTAATAGACTTTGCGATTACAAAAAACATCCCTAAAAATCTGATAAGCGCCAATTGCCTATCGGATCTCTCATCTGATCACTCGCCTGTCCTGTTTATTCTACTGCGACATCCAGGAACATTGGAACAACCATTAAAATTGACCTCACAGAAAACCAATCGGGTTAAGTACAGAAAATATATCAGCTCACACATTGAGCTAAGTCCTCATCTCCACGATGAAGCCAACGTAGACAGCTTTGTTAATTCACTTGAGTCTGTACTCGTCTCTGTAGCTCGAGCCTCAACATCGCAAACTATAAATACACAAAGCAATAAAAAGACAAATCTACAAATCGAACAGCCCGTCCTCGAAAAGCGGCCTTTACGTCGCGAGTGGCAATTCCACAGATCGCCATCTGCTAAGCAAAGCTTTAGACATGCCTCACGTCAACTTACTAAAGCCCTACAGCAAGAAGAAGATTATGTCCACCGCCGCTATATAGAGCAATTGTCAACTTCTAGTACAAAACACTCACTATGGAGAGCTATGGAGAGAAACCGTGATGCCTATTAGAAATCGAACAGGCGGCTGGGCGCGCAGCGATGCAGACAGAGCCAGCACGTTTGCCATTCACCTTAAAAATATCTTCCAACCAAATCCGGCCACTAGTGCCTTTACTTTGCCGACTTTACCATATGAGCCTCAGCTTCAACATGAACCAATCGAGTTTCGCCCAACCGAAATCGCTAATATCATCAAAAACCAACTAAATCCGAAAAAATCACCAGGCTGCGACCTCATAACTCCCAAAATGATCATTGAGCTTCCATATTGCGCCGTCTGCACTATCACCCAGCTCTTCAATGCCATCGCAAAACTTGGCCACTTTCCAGCGAGATGGAAAAAGTCAATTATAATAATGATAGCAAAGCCGGAAAAAGACCACACAATTCCCACGTCGTATAGACCTATAAGCCAACTTTCATGCTTATCTAAACTCTTTGAGAAATGCATTCTGACTCGAATAAACACATACCTAAGGATCCAGGAAAGAATCCCGTCACATCAGTTTGGGTTTCGTGAAAAGCACGGAAAAATTGAGCAGGTCAACCGGATAACAGCAGAAATTCGGAATGAATTCGAAAAACGCGAGTACTGTACCGCAATATTTCTAGATGTCTCTCAAGCATTTGAAAGAGTCTGGCTAGAAGGTCTAATGTACAAGATCAAGACAATGCTCCCTTGTAATACCCACAAGCTTTTAGAGTCTTACCTTTACGACAGAAAATTTGCTGTGAGGTGCAACACAGATATATCTGACGAATTCACTGTTGCAGCTGGAGTTCCTTAAGGAAGTGTACTCGGACCAACATTATATGTTCTCTACACAGCAGACATCCCGACAAGCACACGACTAACAACATGCTGACGTTTGCTGATGATACAGCTATTCTTAGCCGCTAAAAATGCCCGATGCAAGCAACTGCGCAGCTAGCTCTTCATCTGGTGGATGTTGAAAAATGGCTATCAGACTGGCGAATTAAAGTAAACGAACAAAAATGCAAGCACGTTACGTTCACCTTGAATAGGCAAAGCTGCCCGCCCCTTACGCTAAACAACACCCTACTCCCGCAAGCAAACGAGGTAACATATCTAGGAGTACACCTCGATAGAAGACTCACATGGCGTCGGCACATAGAAGCTAAAAGAACCCACCTAAAGCTAAAAGCCAGCAGCCTTCATTGGCTTATCAACGCTGAGTCTCCCCTTTGCCTTGAATATAAAGTCCTGCTGTATAACTCGGTACTTAAACCTATATGGATGTACGGCTCCCAGTTATGGGGGAATGCCAGCAATAGCAATATTGCCATAGTCCAGCGAGCTCAGTCGAAGATCTTGAGAACAATCACCGGGGCACCGTGGTACGTTCGCAACGAAAACATACATCGCGACTTAAACATTCTTCCAGTCAAAGATGTGATCGCAGAACAGAAGTACTTTACCAAAAGTACTTTACCAAGCTATTGTCGCACCCTAACCACCTGGCGAGAGGTCTAACAAGGTTGAGCAACCAATCACGACTTCGTCGCAATGATCTACCCACCCAACGACCGTCTTGAGGAACGCGCAACCAGAATGCAGTCTTAGTCTACTGTTAGTTAAATGTTAATGTTAAGATTTGAAAACTTATTGTTAGTCTCAAAATTAAGAGAAAATCCAATAAATAAAAGCAAAGTTTCATTAAAAAAAAAAAAAAAAAAACTTTAAACTCATTTTTCGACGCTTGCGTGCCGTGGAAATATCCGTCCGCTTCAACGAATCCGCCTTGGTATACAAGGCACCTTATAAATTTAAAGAATAGTTTTAAATAAACTTTTAACTTTTAAATAAACAGAGATATATTTTTTAAATAAATAAACAGTAATATACTTTTAAATAAACAGAGATTATCTGGCTGCACAGTTAGTTATTCGAGATACTTAGTAGCTCGGTCCTATTTCACCGTGCATAACGCAGAATGTAATAGGAGTTATATTCGCCACTGCAGGATTCAGTTTACTCAGGATCCGAAGCAGTTTTATAACTTTGTAAACACTAAGCGTAAGCATGTATCTTTTCCCCCACTGCTTACGTTTGAGAACTCTTATGCGAACACAGATCAGGCAATGGCCGATCTCTTTGCAGAGTTTTTTCAAACTACGTATTCACCTAGCAGCAGTTTAGCTCAGCCTTACAATTATAATATCCAATCAACCAACCTTATACTTTGCCTATCTTTCGATCAAAATGGTGTGTTATCGAATCTTCTTAAGGTCAAGCCCGTGATTCGCCCGGACCTGATGGAGTATCAGGCTGTATTTTGAAGAACTGCGCCGAGGCTCTGTGCAAACCGCTCATTAAACTCTTTAATCTATCGCTGGAATCCTTCATTATTCCGCTGCATAAAAAAGGGAAAAAATCCGACGCTGCAAATTATAGAGGCATCTCTAAATTGTCAGCAATTCCTAAGCGGAAAAACTTATCCCTCCACATTTGCAACATCTATGTAGTTCAATAACAACTCCGTGCCAACATCCACCACTACCAACTTATTGGAGCTAACATCTTTTATCACGGATGGCTTCCGGACGTCATCTACACAGACCCAAGGAAGCCATCTTGGACCCCTACTTTTTACACTGTTTACTAACGACTTGCCCCTTGCCTTAACTAATTCAATTGTACTTATGTACGCTGATGACGTTAAGCTATGCCTTCAGTATAAATTCACTAGCGCCCAGTCTAGACTTCAATCCGATTTGGATAAACTTCAAAATTGGTGTTTAGCAAATACCCTAAAGCTTAATGGATCGAAATGTAAACTTATGTCTTTTTACCGATCTAGTCCTCACCAGGCTATGTACTTTCTCTATGGGAACGCCTTAGAACGATTAACTCAGGTTAACGATCTAGGTGTCCTATTAGATTTGAGACTTTAATTTACCAATCATATATCTACCATGGTTAATAAAGCTTTGGGTGTGCTTGGTTTTATTAAAAGATGGTCAAAAGAATTTAATGACCCGTACATAACTGAAACGTTATATACATCACTGGTCCGTCCGATTCTTTAGTATGGATTCATTAACAAATCGTAGAACGATGCTGGGTGTCATGTTTCTATATAATCTTATTTATGGAAATATAGCAGCCAGCATTTACTAACACGCGGAAATTTAAACGTTCCTAGTAGAATGACTAGAAACTTTCGTCCTCTACTCCTCAGCCATTGTAGTTCGACATATGCGGGGTTTCGGGTATTATGTTCGGACTACAATGGTCTCTACCACATCTTGTCACTTTGCTCTACTAACAAATTTGAATCGCTTATATTAACCGCTCTTCCTCGTGATATCTTTCTCCTACTCTTCGCTTAACTATCTCGGATCTATTCCGCCGATTCGAGCCGTACGTTATGCGGCACCGTTCCTCGGACGATTGGATGGGAGGTGGGCTGTACGTATGCAGTGGGAACTGCGCGAAAAAAAATTGAAACTCTAATCCTTCTAACATGAAAAACAACGAAGTTATGGCATTTCTGATCAATCAGTTTTATGGCAGCTATACGATATAGTCGACCGATCCCGGCCGTTCCCACTTATGTACTGCCTGCAACAGAAAGAAGGGTGTGTGCAAAGTTTCAACTCGATAGCTTTAAAACTGAGAGACTAGTTTGCGTAGAAACAGACAGACAGACGGACAGACGGACATGCTCATATCGACTCAGGAGGTGAGAATATATATACAAGAATATATATACTTTACAGGGTCGGAGATGTCTCCTTCACTGCGTTGCACACTTTTGACCCAAATTATAATACCCTCTGCAAGGGTATAAAAACAGGCTTGCTCCAATCAGCAGATCCACACGCTGAGCTTTGTGGAAGTTGGGATCAGCTAGAACCACATTGGCGAAAACCTTCCAGTTGGACACATCTATGTTCAGGCCAGGTTGTCGCTCTATGATGTGAGACGCCACAACTGCCTCAATGTACACGGAATATGTGGATAGGCGTGACTTCAGGCAAACGTTAACCGATCTCCAAGGCCAGTCACTGCTACAGAGCATTTGGACCGATGGAGCTGAAGTTGGCTGGCCAGCCGTAATGTGATAAGATGAACTTGTGAGCCGGAGTCAAGTAACGCTCGACAAGGAAAAAAAGTTCCTGATCAGCCATGGACGAGAATGTTGGCGGTGGGCAAGAACACTACTTCAGCGCAGCGATCCAGGGTAACAAGAGTATTAGCAGAAGGAGCCTGAGAGGTCGCAACCACAGCTTCATTGGCCGGATCCAAACCGTAAGCAGGAAATGATGTGGCGCTAGATAATTGCTCGCATGGATGCAATAGAGGTTGTAAAATGGCCGACGTTGGCCCGCCTGATTCGCTGACAAATGCGGAGCTAAGGCCGAATCCACCGTCTCCAGAGTACGGCACCTTTGTTCCAGGACCCTAACCATAGAAACTAAAGTTGGCAGGGTCCAGTTTTTGGAAGACTATCTGAATGAGGGGACCCCCCTTAAGTTGCGGGCGCCATCCCGGAAGTTGCTGAAACGGTTGCGCAAAAGGCCAAGGCCAACATAATAGTTAGCGTCGGTAATCTCAAGCGCCCTCACAGTCTCCAGGGCTGAGTCCCGCAGATAGGAAATGAGCCACCTGAGCTTTTCCATCTTGCTCAAGTGCGGATGACAGTCAATGGTTGTCCTAAATAGGGCGCAGAAATCCGGCCCCTCGGCATAGTCGCCATAGACTCCTGACAATTACTTCTGCGCGTCTCCGCAGCATCCTTTCACAGCTTGGGCAGCAGATGCTGTAGCTTCAGCTCCCGACTTCATTGTGCAATTAAATTAAAATGCCACTTTATGTCAACAAAGTAATATTACAGAATAAGCATAAGTAAAACAAAATAGGACAGCTATGGTCGAGTTTCCTGTCGTTATATATTTGACCAATGACTATTTATACCTTTCCAAATATATATTCCACAAAAATATATTCTTCATACTATTTACTTGGAATAAACAACTGAAACGACGAATAAACTGTATAACTTCCCTAAAAATGGTTCGATTTAGGTAATAGTTTGTGTTATGCTATTACTAGTTTTTAAAGCAGCCGATTAAATAGATACGTTTTAATTAAGATTTCAATATTTTATTTGGGTTCAATTTTACCCTAATATAAGCTGCTCCAATCAATGCCAAATCACAACAAACGCATAACCAAGAGCTTGTGTAGAAGATCCTCAAAGCGCATACGCAACAAATAACAATAAAGCGCATGCGAAATGGGAGGACATAATAGACAAGAATACATACATGCTGATAACAACAGTTGCAGCTAAGCATATTATGATTATTTTACATGCATTTTTTGGAGACGGCTTAGCTCAACAGTTTGGCATAAAACCTTTTTCACATAACTTTTACTTACTTTTTACTAAACTTATCTTAGCGAGCTTTCGCGTAGCCTATGTTTTAAGGCGGACTCTTGCTCTTATTATCATCGCACACATATCATAAAATTGAGCTTTTATCTCACTCCATTTCAATATTATAACGCCCATACAATATTATAACGTTCTAAAAATATTTAATTTCATGTTATTATTTGAATTAAATGTCGTTGAAAAATCCCACAACCCAAATGCAACTAAAACGAAGAATGCATCAAAGCAAGGCAGAATAATAATAACCTCCTCTAAAATTGGTCCGATTTGACTGCATTTTTTTTAGTTACATATTTACTTAAAACGCTTTTTCATACCTTTCAAACAATGCAATTGCTTCAGACGGATGGACTTAGTGGGATTAGGCCATTACGTTTTTAATGACTTTTGAAATTAATTCAATTTGTAATTAATCGATATATATATCGAAAGAATTCACTTTTGGGTGGATGGCATAGTAGGCTTTAAAAAGGAACCAAAAGCCAACTAATCAAATTTTATTAAGCCAAGACCTACTATAATTAATCAGTACGCATTTAGCTCTGATGCTGAACAAAGCGAAATTTTCATATAATATTATTCAAATATTAATTAAAACATTTTTTTTATTTTTTCTCATTCTATTTATTCTTTTATTTTGATGAAGATAAACTATCGTTCAGTCAAAACACACAGGCTGCGAGCTTCAGTTCTTATTTTCGTTTTTTGAATTAAACTATGTATTCTGGTTTCTACACCAGATAAGAGGGGTCAATAATCTCAGGTCTCTAAAGAAAGAGTTCCTGCTTTAGGTGCTCTGCTTCTTATTTTCTTTATTTTTTATTTTATTTTTTGTTCCACAAATGATAATTATGGGGACAATTTTTTTGTTTAAAACATCTCCCCAGAGGCAGTCATTTATGTATATATTTTTTTTACAATTGTATCTATCTTTACATAACAAATGTATTTCTTTAATTTGTTATTGGTTATATATGTACGTCTTCTAAAATATTTTTTTATTTATATGTGAATATAAAAACATTATATATAAAACTACAGTATCACTGTCCTTCTATTTCCCAAATTTTTAACTTATTTAATTCATCCTAAGACCATAAAAAGGTCCGTATCGATAATCTTTGTGATGTGTTCCACCGAGCCATGGATAAATCAGACGGATTCAGAAGCAAAACAATGAAACTTCCACCTAAAGGGGCCTAGGAAAGACTTTAAACATGAGGAAGAATTCAATGGCAGTCTTGAATAAAATTGAACTGCGAAACTACCGAAAATCAACAGCTTTGACAACATTTAGGTCTGTTAATCAAATATATATATCATAATACAAACTTAAACCATATCTATTTCAGATCCCTTAAGCGGTTTTCTTTGTGCAGAACCCTTAATTTCTTTGCTATACCCTTGCAGAGGGTATTATAATTTTGGTCAAAAGTGTGCAACGCAGTGAAGGAGACATCTCCGACCCCATAAAGTATATATATTCTTGATCAGGATCACCTCCTGAGTCGATATAAGCATGTCCGTCTTGTGAGGAGATTAGATCTCCCACACACCAAGACAGGTGGCAAGAGGGGCAACAGCGGCGTCGGATGTGCCAGCGATGCTGTGTTAGAAATACGGAGGAAGAGAAAGGTATCAAGGGAGAAATGCGTCGAGCACAGACGGCATGCGGGGGCAGCAGCGGGGGGGCAAGAGGAACCAGCACCGCGTCGCGCACGGAAGAGGGCGAAAGAGGAGTCACCGTGGAACGTAACGGTCCCGGCCGGGCCTCTGCGGCCGCGCTCGAAGGTCATAGGAAACAGCGGGGACGGCGGGGAACGAAGCGGCCGGCGACCGCGCAGCTGTGTTTACAAAATGCACAAAAACACAGAAATGCATTTGAATGTCCAGGGGGGGATCGCGGGGTATCGGGACGAAGTCCGATGACCGGCAGAAAATAATGCGGATCGGAGGCCCGAACGGGGCAATCGGGGGGGGAACAATAAAGAAAGCCCGCCGATAGAAAGACTGCGGGCTTGGAGAAAGCTAACGGAGAAAGTGAAGGAGCGGAGGATTAACGGGCGCCTCTGGCACTATATAAGGAGGGCTCCTGGGCCGAGTCTTCTAGGGAAGCTGGGAGAGTGAATGAAAGACCCCCCGTGGGTAAGTCTGCCATTCAAGTTGGAAAGCTTCCTTGAAGAGTTAGGAGTACAGGCTGAAGGACCCCCCGTGGGTAAGTCCGACAGTCTTCAGTGCGGGCTATTAAAGCGAGTGAGCAAGGATATACGAAAATAGCTTAAGGACCCCCTGTGGGTAAGTCCGGCGGCGGTACGCGCATCGAATCGAGCAAGGAGTCAGGGGAAAAGGATCAAGGATCCGCGGCAAAGCTGAGGCCCAAGGGTAAAAGAGTCGGGTGGAGTTATTCCCCGACACGACAGGTATCCTGGTGTAGTGGCGGCAACGACGGATCAGCCTGGCGTACGCCTTGTCTGCTCCTGACCGAGGGATAGCCAACCCGGGAACTCAAGCCCAATAGAGAAACCAGGCAGGGACACCCCGGGAAGTCAAGAGAATCCTGATCCAGGCGCTGGAGCGTATGCACAGCAGACCACCTGGAGTCAAAGGAGCGACGACGAGGGAGCAGCAGCGACAGACAGGCAGCGGCAGCGGAAGACGTCAAGCAGCAACACAGGCCCCGCAACCAGAGTCCGTGAGTCCGAACGAAGGGAACCGAGAGCCAATTCGGCGCCAGGCACCAAGACCGCACGACCTGCCGGGCGCAAGCTTTGGGAGGGCGTGCGTATTGGCACCAACCCGGAGCGGGGATCGGGGATCGACGGGAGGACGAGCGGTCGGTCGGCTGAGCCAGACAGCCGGTGAGATTATTTTTATTGCTTTGTAAATTAATTACAATAAAGGGGATTTATTTGAAAAGAAGCAATACCGTGTTATTTCTGGGCTTGGGTAATCATGTCGAATCAATAAATTCGGTGGAACGTACCCTCAACCTCTGTGAGCTTTCCTCGGCGTTTGTTGCGAGCAAAACATAGCAAAACAGTTCGTTACACCTGGCGCCCAAACTACGTGATTGCTTTAGAGTCTAGGAGTAACACTGCTTCAAGATGGGGAGGAAAAACTGGATCTACGCGCTTCGCAAAGAAGAGTTGTGCGAAGTGTGCAGAGAGCTCGGTCTCGCAGCGGATGGAACCGTGGAGAGCATGAGGGCACTGGTGGCAAGGTGGGCCGACGAAAGAAAGGAGGATGAAGTGACGGTGGTCGCGCGGGGATTCGAGGAGAAGTTCGCGCAGAGGACCACGCCGAGGCAGAGAGCGGTGAGCGAATCGGAAAAGCTCATCCAAAGTCTGGCAGTGCCAGAAATGAAGAGCATGAGGAGCATGGAGCCACAAGCGCGGAAGCCAGTCCCGGTACAGGTGGACTATGCGAAGGTGGCGAGACAAGTCCGAGAGTGGTCGTTCCGATTCGACGGAACAGGGGATCCTCTCGAGTTCGTGGACCGAGTAGCATGGTCTGCCAAAACATACGGGATGGATATAAACACAATCCCGCGGGCGATGCCCGAACTACTCCAGGGCAGAGCGCAAAAATGGTTCCTAATGAACGACGAGGAGTGGCTCACATGGAAGGAGTTCAGAAGGAGCTTCGAGGCCTTTTTCCTGCCAAAAGGATACTTCGAGAAATTGGCAGACCAGGTAAAGCAGAGGAAGCAACAGCGAGGAGAGCCTTTCAAAGAGTACATGGTGGACCTTCAGGCGCTAATGAAGCCGTTAGGAAAGTCCACAAAGGAGGTCATCGATAGGCTCGTGGAGAACTGCATGCCACGCATGAAGATGTTCATGAGACCCTACGCATGTGCATCACTCGAGGAGGTCATGGGTCTAGCCGAAGAATTCGAAGAGCTGGCTTTGGAAGAGGAGGTCTTCAATAGACAGTCCCCAGCGGTAGACAGAAGATGGCCAAAGGAGGAGTTGCTCCATAAACCACCGGAGCAACAGAGCCATCCAGGACAGGGATGGGGGCAGAGATGCCAGCCGGAGGAGCATCGCCAAATGCCACAGCAACAGCAGCCGAGCCAGCAATGGGCAGGCCCAAGGCAACAACAGCCGAACCAACAATGGGCAGCAAACCAAATCCAAAGGCAGCCGAATATGCAGCGGGCAGCGACGCCTAGACAGGGACACGTAGAAAACCCAGCACAGGCGTGCAACAGATGCGGAGGCATGGGCCATTGGGCCAGCGGGTGCAGGAACCCCAGAATTATATTCTGCAGGATGGGCGGCGCAGTGGGGGTGAGAAGCACGGAATTCTGCCAAAGAGCGGGAAACGTGCAGCGATCCCAGCCATAGAGAGGAAGGCGGAGATCGCGAGGTGCTGCCTCTCAGAACTAGTTGGAGGATTAACAGGAGACGATCAGCAATTGGCGGCAGTCATCAAGGTCGGAGGAGCAGAAATGAGGGCCATGGTGGACACCGGGGCAACGGCTAGCTTCATTTCAGAAAAGCTAGCAGAGGACCCGGGAATTGCCGGAGAACGAAAAAAAGCAAGGAGACTGGTAAAGTTGGCCAACGGGAGCCACATAGAAACTCAAATGGTACTCCTTACATCTGTAAGCTTTGGCAACAAGAAAAAGGATTATAATATGATAGTTGCCAGTCATGGGAGACAGCGCGGTGCTTGGATGGGATTTCCTCGCAGAATTCGGCACAACAATCAACTGCGCAGGCCACCAAGTCACGATCCCGAAGAGAGAGAGGTGGAGCGGATGCCTGGAGGATAGGCTGTCCATAGCGATAGCGGGACTCTCGGAGGAATGGGATCGCGAGCGGGACAAAAGGTTCATCGAAGAAGAGCTGGCGGCGTTCAGGAATCAGAAGGGTTGTTCAAACATAACCCAGCATAAAATCACGATGAAGGACGACATCCCAATTAAACAAAGATACTACCCAAAGAACCCCAAAATACAGGGGGAAATCAATGAAAAGGTGGAAGAACTGCTGGAGAAGGGATGCATCGAACCGTCAAACAGCGCCTACAGCTCACCCATTGTCATGGTAAAGAAGAAGACGGGCCAGTGGAGGATGTGCGTAGACTTTCGGCAGATAAACGCAAAGTCAGTGAAGGATGCGTACCCCATGCCCAGAATAAACTTCATTTTAGAGCAATTGAGGGAGGCAAAATTTTTCAGCAGCGTCAACCTTAAGGACGGCTATTGGCAAATCCCACTTGAGGAAGAGAGCCGGAAATACACGGCCTTTACTGTACCAGGGAAAGGTCTGTACCAGTGGAAGGTGATGCCGTTCGGACTACACTCGGCTTCGGCAACTTTTCAAAGGGCTCTAGACCAGGTCATAGGCCCGGACATGGCTCCCCACGCATTCGCGTACCAGGACGATATAATAGTGATCGGGCGCACGAGGGAGGAGCACATGCCAATTTAAGGGAAGTTTTCCGAAGACTGAAGGCGGCGAACCTAAGGATAAACACAGAGAAGTGCCATTTCTTCAGGGAAGAGCTTTTGTACCTAGGCCACCGGATAACGAGTCACGGAATTGGTATGGATCCGGGAAAAGTCGCAGCGATCACGGAATTGGAACCACCAACGAACGTGAAAGGGGTACGGCAGTTCATAGGAATGGCGTCGTGGTATCGACGGTTCGTTCCCGATTTCGCTGGGGTCGCAAAACCTTTGAACGATCTCCTGCGAAAGGGAACAAAGTGGGAGTGGACGTCAAGAACGCAAGAAGCGTTCGAAAAGTTAAAGTCACGGTTAGCAGAGGACCCGGTGCTGGTATGCCCCGACTTCACGAAGAAGTTTGTGCTGCAAACGGACGCCAGCGATTACGGCGTAGGCGCAGTGCTGACGCAGGACACGGAGGAGGGCGAGCGAGTGGTCGCTTACGCCAGCCGAACGCTAATAGGCGCGGAGAAGAACTACTCGGCAACAGAGAACGAGTGTCTAGCAATAATCTGGGCAATTCGGCAAATGAGGCCATACCTGGAGGGATACCAGTTCGACGTGATAACGGATCACATGGCGCTGAAGTGGTTAAACAACATAGAGAGCCCACTTGGAAGGATCGCGAGATGGGTCTTCGAGCTGCAGCAATACGATTACGTAATCAGCTACAGAAAAGGCAAGCTGAACGTAGTCGCGGATGCACTTTCCCGCCAGCCGATGGTGGAGAAGCTGAGGAGTGCCACAGCAACCGAAGACGCGGAATGCGTTTGGATAGGCTCGCTGAAGAAGAAATTAAAGGAAAACCCACAGAAGTATCCGGAATACGTCGAGGAGGCAGGTTTGATCTACCGACACGTTCCACACAGAGCCGGGAGCGAAGAAGTGGCATCATGGAAATTATGTGTGCCGATGAACATGAGGCAACAGGTGCTGAAGGAGAACCACGACGCACCAACAGCGGGTCATTTAGGCGGAAGGAAGACGATTGCGAAGGTAGCAGCAAGGTACTTCTGGCCAGGGATGCAGAGGGACGTGAGGAAATATGTCAGGAAATGCGAGACATGCTTGCGCTATAAACCGAGCCAGATGCAGGCCGCGGGGAAGATGTTAACACAGGTCCCAGAGGAGCCGTGGGCGACGGTATGTGCAGATTTCGTGGGACCGTTGCCGAGGTCCAAGCATGGAAACACCATGCTACTAGTGATGATCAATCGGTTCTCAAAATGGACAGAAATGGTCCCAATGCGAAAAGCCACAACAGATACGCTGCAGAAGGCAATTCGTGAAAGGATCATCGCTAGGTACGGGGTGCCAAAGGTAATGGTGACGGACAATGGGGTTCAATTCACCAGCCGGAGCTTCAAAAAATTCCTCGAGGAGCTCGGAGTTCGCCACCAGTTCACTGCACCATACACGCCTCAGGAAAACCCGACGGAAAGGGCAAACCGGACGGTGAAGACGATGATCGCCCAGTTTGCAGGAAAAGACCAAAGGACGTGGGACGAGTACTGGCCAGAATTGATGCTGGCGGTGAACTCGAGCGTGTCGGACTCCACGGGATACTCTCCGTGCTTCATCACCCAAGGCAGAGAGTCCACTCGGCACTACCATCTGAGGAGGCGAGAGTGGACCCCGAAGATCGGCGACATAGTGTGGGCGAAAGAACACCATCTATCTAAAGCGGCCGAAGGTTTTGCGGCGAAGCTAGCGCCGAGATTCGACGGGCCATATGCAGTAACAAATTTCATTTCGCCGGTGATCGCCGTGCTACGTCACGGGATCACAAAGAAAGAGAGGAGAGCCCACATAAGCGAGCTAAAAGCCCAGGCGGAGGAATCGGCACCGAAGGCGTAGGATAGAAGTAAAAAGAGAGGGTACGATCACCAACAAGAAAAAAAAAAACAATGGAAAAACATATACAACCACGGATCGTTGGCGGTCCATAAATGCACCTGTAACTCAGAGTCGATAAGTGTCACCGACCTAGTTAACTACGGGATTATTGATAACTGTCAGACGAATGCAGTCCATAAATGAGGCACCAAAAGAACAAAATAAAGACCAACAAAAAAAATCCCCGCCAAGCTCCAAAATGGAGAACACTCACACAATCACGGAATTACACGAACAACCGGAAAAAGGAGGAGACCCACAACGGGAGCATGGACATAGACGAAAGAACCGCAAGAACGGATCTGTGCCTGGCGGCGGGCCTATAAAAGGCAGCAGTGGACACCGGCCGGCCTTTTTCTACAAGACTACCATGAAAGCTACACAGACGCCGTCATCCCACGCCTCACCTGTGGTCTCCTCGGATGAGAGCGACCTGGAGATCCTGGATTTGCCAGGATGGGACGTCCGGCGGCTCCAATCGACGAGGAGGGTCCTCTGGGTGATGGCCCGGGGGGCCAATGGAGTTACGGCGATCCCGGTGGGCAAAGCAAGAACGGAGGAGGAGGAGGAGCCAGGACCGGAGGAAGGCGGACGCTACCCTGGCGCTGGCAAGGGCCAGGAGTAGGAGTAGGCAGAGGCAGCGGCAAGGCGTGCCGCGATGCTACAGAGAGCGGCGCGCCGGAGGTGCCAGCAGAGCAGGGCCACCCGGCGGGGCCGTTGGGCCAGGAAGGAGGCGCAGGACGCGCGGATAAGGAGGATGACGGGGCCACGGGAGTGGCCAAGCCGGAAGTGGCAGCCGGCGAGGCCACCCACCCCGCACCCGCAGGAGCGGAAGGAGGAGGAGACAGAGGAGGAGCCGTGGACGAGAGGTCCATGGGTGTGGCCAGCCCCGAAGGTGAGGCCGGGGCTGGAGAGGCAAGTCTCCTGCCCGGAGAAGAGGCCGCCGAGGCCGGTGCTCCAAAGGGCCGAGTCGGCAGGAGATGGAGGAGCAGTGCCCGAGCAGAACTGGCCGCCGGAGCTAAAGAGGAAGGTGGAGGAAGAGGCCCGGGGGAGGAAGGAAAAGACGGGCAGGTGGAGCATTATCTGGCAGATTGGGCCAGAAAGTTTTCGGGTGCGCGGCGGCCAGAACGGGATACGCGTCACCCGGAAGCTATAGAATAAAAAAAAAAAAAAAAAGAATAATAAAATATAGACCGCAAAAACGAAACACTTACAAGAAAAAAAGGGGGGGAGGGGAAGTCTAAAGGACACAATAAAAAAAACATATAAAAAAAAAACAAAAAAAATATATATATATAAAATAAGAAAAAATATTTAATAAAAAAAAAATGAAAATGAAATGAAAAAAAAAATATAGAAAAAAAACATAAAAAAAAATATAAGAAAAAAAATACAAAAAAAAAGGAAACAAAAAAAAATATATACATATTAAAAATATATAAAAATATTTAAAAAAAAAAAACGAAAATGAAATGGAAAAAAAGTTAGAAAAAATATGAAGTAAAACGAAATACAAAAAAAGAACCACAAAAAAAATATATATATTAAAGATATATAAAAGATGAAAAAATATATAATGAAAAAATATAAAAATGGAAAATATATAAGAGTACATATATATACCTATATATATACAAAAAAAAAGAAAAGGCGGTACTCACAACAAAATACGGAAATGGAAGGGGAACGACCCTAAAGGGGGTAAGAGGATAAGGGTATCCACACACAAAATATCCACACGAAAAAAAAAGGAAAAAAAATCAAAAACACAAAGCTTCTGTCGTTCCCGAAGAAGGGGGGAAGTGTGAGGAGATTAGATCTCCCACACACCAAGACAGGTGGCAAGAGGGGCAACAGCGGGGGGGGGGCAAGTCATGAAGTCAGCACTGCAGCGTCGGATGGGCCAGCGCTGCTGTGTTAGAAATACGGGGGAAGAGAAAGGTATCAAGGGAGAAATGCGTCGAGCACAGACGGCATGCGGGGGCAGCAGCGGGGGGGCAAGAGGAACCAGCACGGCGTCGCGCACGGAAGAGGGCGAAAGAGGAGTCACCGTGGAACGTAACGGTCCCGGCCGGGCCTCCGCGGCCGCGCTCGAAGGTCATAGGAAACAGCGGGGACGGCGGGGAACGAAGCGGCCGGCGACCGCGCAGCTGTGTTTACAAAATGCACAAAAACACAGAAATGCATTTGAATGTCCATTGGGGGATCGCGGGGTATCGGGACGAAGTCCGATGACCGGCACAAAATAATGCGGATCGGAGGCCCGAACGGGGCAATCGGGGGGGGGAACAATAAAGAAAGCCCGCCGATAGAAAGACGGCGGGATTGGAGAAAGCTAACGGAGAAAGTGAAGGAGCGGAGGATTAACGGCAGGAAGTAGATTCGCAAGGATTAACGGGCGCCTCTGGCACTATATAAGGAGGGCCCCTGGAGCGAATCGGGGCCGAGTCTTCTAGCGAAGCTGGGAGAGTGAGTGAAAGACCCCCCGTGGGTAAGTCTGCCATTCAAGTTGGAAAGCTTCCTTGAAGAGTTAGGAGTACAGGCTGAAGGACCCCCCGTGGGTAAGTCCGACAGTCTTCAGTGCGGGCTATTAAAGCGAGTGAGCAAGGATATACGAAAATAGCTTAAGGACCCCCTGTGGGCAAGTCCGGCGGCGGTACGCGCATCGAATCGAGCAAGGAGTCAGGGGAAAAGGATCAAGGATCCGCGGCAAAGCTGAGGCCCAAGGGTAAAAGAGTCGGGTGGAGTTATTCCCGGACACGACAGGTATCCTGGTGTAGTGGCGGCAACGACGGATCAGCCTGGCGTACGCCTTGTCTGCTCCTGACCGTTCGATCCAGGTGTGATCCTGTAACGCGAGGGATAGCCAACCCGGGAACTCAAGCCCACTAGTGAAACCAGGCAGGGACACCCCGGGAAGTCAAGAGAATCCTGATCCAGGCGCTGGAGCGTATGCACAGCGATCCACCTGGAGCCAAAAGAGACGCGACGCCCAAACCTCTGGCCTACCATAGATCCTGCGGGGCGTAGGCACGCAGGTGTTTGGAGGCGAGTGGCGAACGCGACCGGGGGCGTGTCCTGTAGGGTAGGAAGGCCCTTCGTGCCCTGATCCGGCCGCTAAGCAGCGAGGAGCATATCCTGCCCGGCGTATGCCTGGGAGGTGAGCCACTCGGTCTGTTAACACGGATTAGGTGCCGGCCACGGCGAAAGGGCAAATCCAGGCAAGCCAAAGGTTCTGAGTCTACGGCACCCCAAGCGGAGATACAGCAACGGCAGAGGCGACAACGGGGGAGCAGCGGCAACAGGAGAGCAGCGACGACGAGGGAGCAGCGGCAGCAGCATAGCCGCGACGACGAGGGAGCAGCGGCAACCGTAGAGCAGCGACGACGAGGGAGCAGCAGCGACGGACAGGCAGCGGCAGCGGAAGACGACAAGCAGCAACACAGGCCCCGCAACCAGAGTCCGTGAGTCCAAACGAAGGGAACCGAGAGCCGTTTCGGCGCCAGGCACCAAGACCGCACGACCTGCCGGGCGCAAGCTTTGGGAGGGCGTGCGTATTGGCACCAACCCGGAGCGGGGATCGGGGATCGACGGGAGGACGAGCGGTTGGTCGGCTGAGCCAGACAGCCGGTGAGATTCTCTTTATTGCTTTGTAAATTAATTACAATAAAGGGGATTTATTTGAAAAGAAGCAATACCGTGTTATTTCTGGGCTTGGGCAATCACGTCGAATCAATAAATTCGGTGAAACGTACCCTCAACCTCTGTGAGCTAGCCGCGGCGTTTGTTGCGAGCAAAACATAGCAAAACAGTTCGTTACAGTCTGTCTGTCTGTCCGTCTGTCTGTCTGTCTGTCGGTTTCTACGCAAACTAGTCTCTCAGTTTTGGAGCTATCGAGTTGAAACTTTGCACACACGGCCCTCACAGTCTCCAGAGCTGAGTCCCGCAGATAGGAAATGAGCCACCTGAGCTTTTCTATCTTGCTCAAGTGGGGATGACAGTCAATGGTTGTCCTAAATAGGGCGCAGAAATCCGGCCTCTCGGCATAGTCGCCATAGACTCCTGACAATTACTTCAGCGCGTCTCCGCAGCATCCTTTCACAGCTTGGGCAGCAGATGCAGTAGCTTCAGCTCCCGACTTCATTGTGCAATTAAATTAAAATGCAACTTTATGTCAACAAAGTAATATTACAGAATAAGCATAAGTAAAACAAGATAGGACAGCTATGGTCGAGTTTCCTGACGTTATATATTTGACCAATGACTATTTATACCTTTCCAAATATATATTCCACAAAAATATATTCTTCATACTATTTACTTGGAATAAACAACTGAAACGACGAATAAACTGTATAACTTCTCTAAAAATGGTTCTATTTAGGTAATAGTTTGTGATATGCTATTACTAGTTTTTAAAGCAGCCGATTAAATAGATACGTTTTAATTAAGATTTCAATATTTTATTTTGGGTTCAATTTTACCCTAATATATGCTGCTCCAATCAATGCCAAATCACAACAAACGCATAACCAAGAGCTTGTGTAGAAGATCCTCAAAGCGCATACGCAACAAATAACAATAAAGCGCATGCGAAATGGGAGGACATAATAGACAAGAATACATACATGCTGATAACAACAGTTGCAGCTAAGCATATTATGATTATTTTACATGCATTTTTTGGAGACTGCTTAGCTCAACAGTTTGGCATAAAACCTTTTTCACATAACTTTTACTTACTTTTTACTAAACTTATCTTAGCGAGCTTTCGCGTAGCCTATGTTTTAAGGCGGACTCTTGCTCTTATTATCATTGCACACATATCATAAAATTGAGCTTTTATCTCACTCCATTTCATATGCGCCCATACAATATTATAACGTTCTAAAAACATTTAATTTCATGTTATTATTTGAATTAAATGTCGTTGAAAAATCCCACAACGCAAATGCAACTAAAACGAAGAATACATCAAAGCAAGGCAGAATAATAATAACCTCCTCTAAAATTGGTCCGATTTGACTGCATTTTTTTTAGTTACATATTTACTTAAAACGCTTTTTCATACCTTTCAAACAATGCAATTGCTTCAGACGGATGGACTTAGTGGGATTAGGCCATTACGTTTTTAATGACTTTTGAAATTAATTCAATTTGTAATTAATCGATATATATATCGAAAGAATTCACTTTTGGGTGGATGGCATAGTAGGCTTTAAAAAGGAACCAAAAGCCAACTAATCAAATTTTATAAAGCCAAGACCTACTATATTTAATCAGTACGCAATTAGCTCTGATGCTGAACAAAGCGGAATTTTCATATAATATTCTTTATTAATTAAAACATTTTTTTTTATTTTTTCTAATTCGATTTATTCTTTTATTTTAATGAAGATAAACTATTGTTCAGTCAAAACACACAGGCTGCGAGCTTCAGTTCTTATTTTCGTTTTTTGAATTAAACTATGTATTCTGGTTTCTACACCAGATAAGAGGGGTCAACAATCTCAGGTATCTAAAGAAAGAGTTCCTGCTTTAGGTGCTCTGCTTCTTATTTTCTTTTTTTTTTATTTTTTGTTCCACAAATGATAATTATGGGGACAATTTTTTTTTTTAAAACATCTCCCCAGAGGCAGTCATTTATGTATATATTTTTTTTACAATTGTATCTATCTTTACATAACAAATGTATTTCTTTCATTTGTTATTGGTTATATATGTACGTCTCCTAAAATATTTTTTTATTTATATGTGAATATAAAAACATTATATATAAAACTACAGTCTCACTGTCCTTCTATTTCCCAAATTTTTAACTTATTTAATTCATCCTAAGACCATAAAAAGGTCCGTATCGATAATCTTTGTGATGTGTTCCACCGATCCATGGATAAATCAGACGGATTCAGAAGCAAAACCATGAAACTTCCACCTAAAGGGGCCTAGGAAAGACTTTAAAAATGAGGAAGAATTCAATGGCAGTCTTGAATAAAATTGAACTGCGAAACTACCGAAAATCAACAGCTTTGACAACATTTAGGTCTGTTAATCAAATATATATATCATAATACAAACTTAAACCATATCTATTTCAGATCCCTTAAGCGGTTTTCTTTGTGCGGAACCCTTAATTTCTTTGCTATACCCTTGCAGAGGGTATTATAATTTTGGTCAAAAGTGTGCAACTCAGTGAAGGAGACATCTTCGACCTTATAAAGTATATATATTCTTGACCAGGATCACCGCCTGAGTCGATATCAGCATGTTCGTCTGTCCGTCTTTCCGATTGGAAAAGGCACAACCTTGGTAGTTGTAAAGATGCTTGGGGGTGTTTCCACAATTTTTTGTAGAAAACTGATTTGGTGGTAAAACTTTCATAAGGATCAACTATATACGATCCGATACTGCAACTAACTGCGAGGGTATATAAACTTCGGCTCCGCCCGAAGTTAGCTTTCCTTTCTTGATTTTTTATACCCTTGTAGAGGGTATTATAATTTTGGTCAAAAGTGTGCAACGCAGTGAAGGAGACATCTCCGACCCCATAAAGTATATATATTCTTGATCAGGATCACCTCCTGAGTCGATATAAGCATGTCCGTCTGTCTGTCTGTCCGTCTGTCTACTCTCTCTAAACTAGTCTCTCATTTTTGGAGCTATCGAGTTGAAACCTGAGCTTTTCCATCTTGCTCAAGTGCGGATGACAGTCAATGGTTGTCCTAAATAGGGCGCAGAAATCCGGCCCCTCGGCATAGTCGCCATAGACTCCTGACAATTACTTCTGCGCGTCTCCGCAGCATCCTTTCACAGCTTGGGCAGCAGATGCAGTAGCTTCAGCTCCCGACTACATTGTGCAATTAAATTAAAATGCAACTTTATGTCAACAAAGTAATATTACAGAATAAGCATAAGTAAAACAAGATAGGACAGCTATGGTCGAGTTTCCTGACGTTATATATTTGACCAATGACTATTTATACCTTTCCAAATATATATTCCACAAAAATATATTCTTCATACTTTACTTGGAATAAACAACTGAAACGACGAATAAACTGTATAACTTCTCTAAAAATGGTTCGATTTAGGTAATAGTTTGTGATATGCTATTACTAGTTTTTAAAGCAGCCGATTAAATAGATACGTTTTAATTAAGATTTCAATATTTTATTTGGGTTCAATTTTACCCTAATATATGCTGCTCCAATCAATGCCAAATCACAACAAACGCATAACCAAGAGCTTGTGTAGAAGATCCTCAAAGCGCATACGCAACAAATAACAATAAAGCGCATGCGAAATGGGAGGACATAATAGACAAGAATACATACATGCTGATAACAACAGTTGCAGCTAAGCATATTATGATTATTTTACATGCATTTTTTGGAGACTGCTTAGCTCAACAGTTTGGCATAAAACCTTTTTCACATAACTTTTACTTACTTTTTACTAAACTTATCTTAGCGAGCTTTCGCGTAGCCTATGTTTTAAGGCGGACTCTTGCTCTTATTATCATTGCACACATATCATAAAATTGAGCTTTTATCTCACTCCATTTCATATGCGCCCATACAATATTATAACGTTCTAAAAACATTTAATTTCATGTTATTATTTGAATTAAATGTCGTTGAAAAATCCCACAACGCAAATGCAACTAAAACGAAGAATACATCAAAGCAAGGCAGAATAATAATAACCTCCTCTAAAATTGGTCCGATTTGACTGCATTTTTTTTAGTTACATATTTACTTAAAACGCTTTTTCATACCTTTCAAACAATGCAATTGCTTCAGACGGATGGACTTAGTGGGATTAGGCCATTACGTTTTTAATGACTTTTGAAATTAATTCAATTTGTAATTAATCGATATATATATCGAAAGAATTCACTTTTGGGTGGATGGCATAGTAGGCTTTAAAAAGGAACCAAAAGCCAACTAATCAAATTTTATAAAGCCAAGACCTACTATATTTAATCAGTACGCATTTAGCTCTGATGCTGAACAAAGCGAAATTTTCATATAATATTCTTTATTAATTAAAACATTTTTTTTTATTTTTTCTCATTCTATTTATTCTTTTATTTTGATGAAGATAAACTATCGTTCAGTCAAAACACACAGGCTGCGAGCTTCAGTTCTTATTTTCGTTTTTTGAATTAAACTATGTATTCTGGTTTCTACACCAGATAAGAGGGGTCAACAATCTCAGGTCTCTAAAGAAAGAGTTTCGGCTTTATGTGCTCTGCTTCTTATTTTCTTTTTTTTTATTTTTTGTTCCACAAATGATAATTATGGGGACAATTTTTTTTTTTAAAACATCTCCCCAGAGGCAGTCATTTATGTATATATTTTTTTTACAATTGTATCTATCTTTACATAACAAATGTATTTCTTTCATTTGTTATTGGTTATATATGTACGTCTTCTAAAATATTTTTTTATTTATATGTGAATATAAAAACATTATATATAAAACTACAGTCTCACTGTCCTTCTATTTCCCTAATTTTTAACTTATTTAATTCATCCTAAGACCATAAAAAGGTCCGTATCGATAATCTTTGTGATGTTTTCCACCGAGCCATGGATAAATCAGACGGATTCAGAAGCAAAACAATGAAACTTCCACCTAAAGGGGCCTAGGAAAGACTTTAAACATGAGGAAGAATTCAATGGCAGTCTTGAATAAAATTGAACTGCGAAACTACCGAAAATCAACAGCTTTGACAACATTTAGGTCTGTTAATCAAATATATATATCATAATACAAACTTAAACCATATCTATTTCAGATCCCATAAGCGATTTCTTTGTGCAGACCCCTTAATTTCTTTGCTATACCCTTGCAGAGGGTATTATAATTTTGGTCAAAAGTGTGCAACTCAGTGAAGGAGACATCTCCGACCTTATAAAGTATATATATTCTTGACCAGGATCACCGCCTGAGTCGATATCAGCATGTTCGTCTGTCCGTCTTTCCGATTGGAAATGGCACAACCTTGGTAGTTGTAAAGATGCTTGGGGGTGTTTCCACAATTTTTTGTAGAAAACTGATTTGGTGGTGAAACTTTCATAAGGATCAACTATATACGATCCGATACTGCACCTAACTGCGAGGGTATATAAACTTCGGCTCCGCCCGAAGTTAGCTTTCCTTTCTTGATTTTTTATACCCTTGTAGAGGGTATTATAATTTTGGTCAAAAGTGTGCAACGCAGTGAAGGAGACATCTCCGACCCCATAAAGTATATATATTCTTGATCAGGATCACCTCCTGAGTCGATATAAGCATGTCCGTCTGTCTGTCTGTCTGTCTTTCGGTTTCTACGCAAACTAGTCTCTCAGTTTTGGAGTTATCGAGTTGAAACTTTGCACACGTCCTTTTTTTTATTGCAGGTAGTATATAAGTCGGAACGGCCGGGATCGGTCGACTATATCCTATAGCTGCCATATAACTGATTGATCGGAAATTATATAACTTTGGTGTTTTTTAAGTTAGAGGGTTGAGGCTTTCCACACCTGTTATTTCTGACCAAAATATCTTGTGTACAAAATTTCATAAGGATCGGCCGACTATATGCGATCCGCTTTATATCTAATAATATAACATGCTTGGCGCCACTTAGCGGACTGCGACTCAACTGAAAGGGTATATAAACTTCGGCTCCGCCCGAAGTTAGCTTTCTTTAGTTGTTTTTATTAAAATTTAAAACTAATTTTTTTTTTGGTTCCATTAAATAATATTTTAAAACAATTACTAAAATAATTTCTTAATTCTGTATCTGTGGGCGCAGGGTGTCGATGTAACATTTTCTGTGGGCTGCGTATGTCTTCTTGAAGCGAGCGCTTGCGATGCTGCAGTCGATGGGTTCACTGAATAGGCGATGGCCCCCGAGGGTGCGTTCAGTAGTGCCGTATTGACACGGGTTCGTGTTGAACCTTGGTCTGGCGCAGAGATCACCTCAAAAACGCATAGACCAGACCTAGTATGGGCCTATGAGGTCGAGCCAGATCATCCACCAAGAGCCGGGAAAAACTCGGAAAAGCAATGATGAGACAGGCTCTCGGCTCGTATTCTAAAATTCAATCTCTATCAAATCAAAAAAGACCATACCCATAGGGAACACATTATCAAACATTGAACAATATTATAAATAGATTAGAGCATCTGAACAGAAATCTGACTTCCGTTCTTGACCTTTAAAGTGGATTTCACCAAATCCCGCTAAAAACTTTCGACATTGAATGCTGTGCGTTTTCTGTCAACAATGATAAATATGAGTATACTAGATTGCCATTTTGTCTAAAAAAAAGGTCTAATTTGATCTTTAGTAAAGATAGCCATTCTCACGCAAAAAATGTAAACACTATCTTTAAAACTCTATAAAAAGCAAGCTTGAAATTTCAGTTAAACAAATGTGAGTTCTACAAAACAAAAGTCGAGTTCCTCGGCTTCGTGTCTTCGGACAAAGGTATTGAGATTAACCCAAACAAGGTGTTAACCCTTGCCAAGTACCTATGTCCCGTTTCATTAAAAGATCTTAGAGCCTTTCTAGGAATGGCAGGAAATTAAAGACGGTGTATAAGGGATTTCGCCAAGTTGGCTGTTAAGCTATTAATATTTTTAAAAGCGGTCAAATAAATAGACGATTTTACGGTACAATTTTAATCAGTTTCAATGTTTTTATTTGAGGGTTCAATCTAGCCAACAATGTCAGTGCCAACAAGAAAGGAAAGCTAACTTCGGGCGGAACCGAAGTTTATATACCCTTGCAGTTGAGTTGCAGTCCGCTAGGTGGCGCAACGCATCTTATATTATTAGATATATAACGGATCGTATATAGTCGGCCGATCCTTATAAAATTTGGCATATCGAATTATTTTGCCCAAAGAGGCATCTATTCAAAATCCCATCCTTCTAACTTGAAAAACAACGAAGTTATGGCATTTCCGATTAATCAGTTATATGGCAGCTATAGGATATAGACGGCCGATCCTTTTGGCAGGTGAAATTTGGCAGGTCGGATAAGTTGGCCCAAATTAAAATCCACAGAAATTCCCATCCTTCTAACTTAAAAAAAAAACCAAGTTATGGCATTTCCGATCAATCAGTTATATAGCAGCTATAGGATATAGTCGACCGATCCCGGCCGTTCCGACTTATGTACTGCCTGCAACAGAAAGAAGGGTGTGTGCAAAGTTTTAACTCGATAGCTTTAAAACTGAGAGACTAGCTTGCGTAGAAACAGAAAGATATATAACAGACAGACAGACAGACAGACAGACAGACGGACAGACGGACATGCTCATATCGACTAAGGAGGTGATCCTGATCAAGAATATATATACTTTATAGGGTCGGAGATGTCTCCTTCACTGCGTTGCACACTTTTGACCAAAATTATAATACCCTCTGCAAGAGTATAAAAATACAAGTAAAGGAAAGCTTAGCAATAGAAAATGAGAAAAGTGCATTTGTTTATCATTACGTACGTTACACAAATGCAAGATGAGGTAGTGTGCATCAGCTCTGAAAAAAAGCTCCCTGAAGCGCATGCACTATAAATATCAGTAAAGTGCATGCGAACGGGGGAGAAATAAAAAAAAAAAAACTGCTGATAAAACCGCCGCTGTTCCTCAGTTTTAGAATATAAAAATTATTTTAAACAGCTTTGCCTTTGGCTCTTTGGTTCAACATGCTTCCCCCGTTGAAGGCTGGATCTTTAACAGAATCCTTAAGAGGCAGCAGATACAACCTTGACACAGCACGTTTAGTCGTTCCAACTGCTGTCTTACCGCTATCACGCCCAGGAACCAGCTCCAGAATCCGGGCCAGGGGCCACTCCATTGGGGGTAGATTCTCATCCTTCACCAGGACTATGTCACAATTACAGGCCAGCGGTGCACCATTTGGAACGCTGCTGCAACAGCGTAAGATACTCCAGAAATCCTGCTGCAAGAAGGAGACTCTCTGCCACCCATCTAGACGGTTAAAGTTTAGGGCAGTATGGTCCGGTTCAATAAACGTTGAGGGCGGCCCCTCATTTAGAAAATCGACACAAGGGGTTTAGAATTAATGTTTGAGGCTATGTGGCATAACAAAGTCCTCAATTCCTCGAAGCCAAGAATTGCGGGACCAACTGCCCGATATAGGTGGTGTTTCGCCGTCTTTACTGCTGCTTCCCACAGAGCAACTCGATCGGGTCATTCTTGTAACGCACAAAATTGGTAGCATTATCCGACCATTGTGAAAAGGTCCTTGACTAACTCCAAATAGAGGCAATCTCGTACTAAAGCAGATGAATACGCTCACATAACATTTGATAGGGCCCTTATTGCGAATCTCTGCCTTGCAGAAAAACGCTCCGCAAAAATCCACACCTGTTGCATCAAAACTTTGGAATCCTTCAACTCTCTCGGTCAGAAGATCAGCCATGACATGCTCCAGTAGACGAGGCTTGGCGCGAAAACAGCGTATGTATTTGTTCAAGACCCTTGAAACGCTCTTCCTCCGTTTAATGGTCCAGAATTGAGAACGGATTTTCGCAATTAGTGACCGAGGGCCAGAGTGCCGGTTCTTCTCATAAAAGTGAGTCACTATAGCCGACGTGACGGGATGGCCTCTGGGAAGAATGATCGGATCACGTTCATCAAAATCCAGCGCAGAGTTCCGCGATCGACCGTCAACAAGAAGAAAACCAGCATCATCCACAAAAGAAGCAAGCGAGACAATCTGGCTTGACGGCGGTACCAAATTGTGCGATTTTAGTAAGCTTATCTCTTCCTTAAACTCGGTAGCGACGACGCGCAATGGCAGATGGGTTCCGCCTTAGAGATCCTGTACAGAAATCCCTTCATGACAATGCGGCAATATCCTTAAGTGGAGCCGTAGCCAATAAGGTCCTGGCGCGAAGTTCGGTGGTTTCCCTTTCGGCCACAAAAGCGATGGGCCAATCATCTTTGGAACCACGAAGAAATGGCTGGCCTTCGGACCAAAGCTGGGATTTTAATAGCTGAGGGGGAAGAGAACCTCTTGACAGTAGATCGGCTGGGTTAAAAGCAGTAGGAACATAACGCTTGTTGGCACCTAATGCCAAGACCTACTACCCTATATGGCACACCTAGTAATAAATTAGCGATAAGCATAAAGGCACTAGTCGACGGTCGACTAGTCTCGGCATAGTCGCCATAGACTCCTGACAATTACTTCTGCGCGTCTCCGCAGCATCCTTTCACAGCTTGGGCAGCAGATGCAGTAGCTTCAGCTCCCGACTTCATTGTGCAATTAAATTAAAATGCAACTTTATGTCAACAAAGTAATATTACAGAATAAGCATAAGTAAAACAAGATAGGACAGCTATGGTCGAGTTTCCTGACGTTATATATTTGACCAATGACTATTTATACCTTTCCAAATATATATTCCACAAAAATATATTCTTCATACTTTACTTGGAATAAACAACTGAAACGACGAATGTTAAGTCATTAGCATTTAATATTTAGGTCACAAGAACACGATTTACACATAACAAAGACACAAGTACAATAAATATATAATAAAGAAAATATTAGGTCTAAAAACCTACATAAAACGATGAACATTAAAAAAGACCAAACACTACAGAAACAACAAACTGAAAAGCAGCAAGGACTGCTGACATTACAAGTTCATGCAACCGACAAAATATTGCAGAATTACACTTTTTAAAATTGTTAATTTATCATTTTTATATTTTTTTTGCTATATTTCCATTAATTTACCACTTAAGCAATATCTATGTATCGAATTAGCTATAAATATTGAACCTTTATATGAATAAAATCAGTCTCAGACAAATCTACTCTGAACTCAGTAATTTCTCCACGTCCAATTTGTTCAAGTGCAAGTTGCGGCAACAACCCAGCAATCGGTTTATGTACCCTTTGCTTCTATTCAAACATTTCAGATAAACATTTTGGTGACCCCGACGTGATCCTGCAAGCCCAGGATCACTTTTCGAACAAAAGTCAAAAAGGAACGAATAGTGATTTCTATCGTTCCACAATAAAGATATCAGGAAGACTCCTGCTAAGAGAGCAACAGGATCTTCACAGCAGTGTGACGCTGTCCCTTTAATCGGTAGATTAAGGGCCCCACACCTCCCTCAGTTCATAAAAAAGGGTTCAGTTTCTTCGACCACTCTCGGTTGCGAGTTGGAGCGCATCCAGCTACTAATAGCAAATAAATCACTCCCAACGGTCAGAAACGAAGAACGAAAATATGGACAGGGAAAATATTGCCCCCAAAATTATTATAGAGCCAGCCGTTGAAGAGGCGAGCGCTCAAGGCCTCCTAGATGCCCAGCAAGAAATTGGGCAGGAGATCGCAAGATGCATCCGGAATTATAAAAAGGATGGGCCGAATCGAAAACAAAAGGCATCATATTTCCAAACAAAGCTATACATTCTCGAAGAGGCTTGGGAAAGGTTCGGCGAAAATGATGAAAAAATTCAAGGAACGGCCAGGACCGAAAGCTACATCAAGTATGCTGAGGACCTCCGGACCAGTTGCATGAAATATGCGGCAACTTTCGAAAGCAGCCGTGACAAGCTGATGCAAGGCACAAGTCGAAAGGAAGAGGCTCAAGAACAAGTAGAAAATCAAGTTCAAGAGAGCAAGTTCAAGTTCAAGGATAAACGATTAGCCGGATTATGTCGACGCCAAGGAGAACTTTTAGAGTCCGTAAGCGGTGCCTTACGAGAGTTTAAGGCATCCGGGGGAGGCCCAGGAGACTTACTAAAAACTTTATGGGCTCAAGTCCGAGAGATCCACTTGACAGTCTACGAGGAATTCGAAAACCCGATAGACAGTGGATATAACAAGCAGGCATACCTACAACTGCAAGCAGAGGTGCAGAATGCACTTATGGCAAAGGTTATACCTACTACAAATAGCATTGATGTGCAAATGCCCCGGATAAACATTCCAAAATTTGATGGGGATGCAATGAAATGGAAACAATTCCATGATTTATTTTCCTGTATGGTTCATGATACTAACATGCCATCAGTAAAGAAAATGTGGTACCTAAAATCCGCTCTCTCGGGAAATGCGGAGAGATTAATACGCCACATCGAGCTAAATGAGGACAACTACTTACATGCATGGCGCATAATAGTTGGGTCATATGACAATCCTCGGCTCATCGCGAATACAGTTATTCGTCGGCTACTTCATCAGAGCCCGGTCTCTGACAGTGCCAAATCAATACAGGAGCTGTATATAACAACTCTGGAAACCCTTGCGTCATTAAAGGGACTAGGCATCAATGTATCTACATGGGATGCATTTTTGGTGGTGTTGCTGACCGACAAGCTTGACATGACTAATAGAAGTCTATTTGAGCAGACAGTTGGTAATTCAGTAGAGATCCAGCCGCTACAAGTAATGCTGGAATTCTTAGAGCAAAGAATCAGAGTCTTGAGCTCAGGAAAGCCAACGGCAGCATTTAAAAGAGAGCCGAAAAATCTAGCGTGTGCGTCCAGCACGTCAGATAAACAGTCATTATGCTACTATTGCAAGGCTCCAAATCACGCGTTATATAAATGTGAGGAGTTCCGCGCAAAAACAGCATCCGAAAGATTGAATTGGGTACAAAAACAAAAAATGTGTGTCAACTGTTTCAAAACCGACCACAAATCAAAGGAATGTAAAGGAAGAAGTTGTTTCAAGTGCGACAAAAAACACCACACCCTGTTGCACCTGGAAGTCACAAACCTTCATTCCCCAACTGTCGGTGCCGCGGCTTACAAGAATTACAATCTTCTTGCAACAGCAAAGGTAGCGGTCCAGACAGAGAACGGGCAAGTAGCGAAATTTCGTGCCCTGCTAGATTCAGGATCCCAGATTAATTTGATCACTGAACGATTAGCATCAATGTTGTCACTAAAGCGCCACGATACAAAGCTCCGGATCGAAGGCATTGGAGGACAACCAAGAATGAGCAGAGCAAGAGTAGCTATTCTCGTTAGCTCTCTTCACGGGGATTTCAGCCAGCGCATAGAAGCGTTTGTGCTTCCCCACATCATAGCTGACCAACCAGCTCAACCACTAACACATTGTGCGTTAAAGATACCCAATGAGTGTCCATTAGCGGATCCCCAGTTTGATAAACCTGGAAGGATAGATCTACTAATCGGCACCGAGCACTATTACTCGCTTCTCCTTCCAAATCAGCAGAAGGTCGGAAGAGATGGTGCCATGCTACAAAACACGAAACTCGGATGGATTGTAGCAGGCAGAGTTAAATCTAAAACTCAATCAGCCATAGCCTGTGGTGTCGGTGTCGGTGAAGAAACTGACGCACTGATTGAAAGGTTTTGGAAGCTAGATAATTTGGATAACCAGACGAAACATCGATCTCCGTCAGAGGCACATTGTGAGAAACACTTTATAGAAACTCTGAAGAGAGCAGAAGACGGACGATTTATTGTGAAATTGCCGTTCGCCGAGCACCCTTCAGCCCTGGGGGAGTCGAAAGAAATTGCGATCAAAAGGTTTTTAGCACTAGAGCGACGATTAACCGGTGATGTTCGGAAAGGTTATTCTGAGTTCATGAAAGAATATGAAGCCTTGGAACATATGAAGTTTGTTCCAACAACACATGTACCCAACAATCACTACTTCATACCACATCACTGTGTTCTGAAGCCTGACAGCAGCAGCACAAAGCTACGAGTGGTGTTCGATGCTTCATGCAAAACATCAAGTGGGAAATCTTTAAACGACATATTACATACAGGACCCACTGTTCAGAGCGAGCTAATGGCCATACTACTACGCTTCAGAATACACAAGTATGTGTTCACGGCGGACATAGAAAAAATGTACCGGCAAGTATGGATCAATCCAGATAATCACTTCCATCAGCTTATAGTCTGGAGAAATGATCCATCCGAGGATCTTTAGTACTATAGACTTAAAACCGTCACGTATGGAACCAAAACAGCTCCGTTTTTAGCCACGAAATGTCTAAATCATTTAGCAATCCGGTCACGGGACAACTACCCATTGGGGTCTGTGGCGCTTGAAAATGATTTTTACGTAGACGATTGCTTGACAGGTGCTGACTCAGTGGCAGAAGCAGTTCAAATCCAAAGTGAATTGAATAAAATATTGCTACCACACGGTTTCAAATTACGAAAGTGGTGTTCAAATAATGCAGAACTACTACAAGGAATACCAAAAGAGGATACTGTGAGCGATGTTAAGTTGGGTGAAACCTTGGACCAATACAGTGTTAAAACACTCGGTCTCATATGGATGCCCAATAAAGACAAACTTTGCGGACGAACGCAGCAAAGCGAAGCGCTGGTCATCACAAAGCGAGTGGTGTGCTCTGAGTTGTCACAAATCTTTGACCCATTAGGTTTGTTTGCACCAGTGGTCGTAAAGGCAAAGATATTCATGCAACACCTCTGGGAATCAAAAATGGCTTGGGATGATGAATTGCCTTTAGAACTTCAGTCAGACTGGAAAACATATCGTTCTGACCTGCAAAGTCTAAATAAATTGCAAATTCCAAGACACATATTTGACGGAAAGGTTCCAGTCACGCAAGAACTACACACTTTTGTGGACGCCTCAGAAAAGGCCTATGGCGCAGCAATATACGTCCGAGCAACGTATAAAAATAAGCAAACCTCGGTGAGACTGCTATGTTCCAAGTCCAGAGTAGCACCCACAGCAAAGCAATCCTTGCCCAGACTAGAGTTGTGCGCAGCAGTCCTAGGCGCAGAACTAACCCACAGAGTCAGACAAGATTTTCGCTTGTCGCTAGACACGGTTGCGGGGTTCTTTTGGACTGATTCATCCGTCGTGTTAGGGTGGATCAATGCAACAGCTTCCACTTACCACACGTTTGTGGCAAATCGGAAAGCTAAAATTCAAGAAGTGACGGAGCAGTGTCAATGGCGTCACGTATCATCCGCCAACAATGCAGCCGACGTCTTGTCCAGAGGAACAACAGCTAGCAAACTCTCGAGCAACAGTATGTGGTTTTATGGACCCCTGTTCCTATATGGATCAAAGGAAAGCTGGACAAAGATGCCAGCCATTATTTCGACGAACTTAGAACAAAAATCGAAATTCGCCAGCATGGCGGCCGCTAAAGACATATTCAGAGGGGAGATATACAACTGTAGGCACAGTAACTCCTTCTACAAATTACAACGAATTGTTGCGTACATGCTGCGGTTCTGTTATAAGTCTAATAGAGCGCCAACGAAGGCGCTATGTCTGGAGGAGCTAAGCCAGGCACGCATTATTATCCTGCGCACGATTCAGCAAATCGAATTTAACGCAGAGCGTAACCAGCTCAAACGGTACAAAACAGTGGACAAAAAGAGTTCTCTTGTATCATTGGCTCCCATCGTTGGATCTGATGGGTTAATTCGAGTAGGAGGCAGACTCGAACATTCAAACCTATCCGAAGACGCAAAACATCCAGTTCTGCTCCCCTACAATGACACAATTGTAAAAATGATCTTAAGAGAACTACATGAGACCAACATGCATTGCGGTGCCCAAGCCTGTAACATGTAACCATGTAAGCGGGCAGATGGTTGTGTAGCTGCAAGGAGGTTGCACGCGCTGGTTCCGGCTTTTTGGTCGGTAGAAGGGAGTGGATCCCTAGGGTCCTTGTGCTACTCGCTCGCAGTTATCAATCGATTATTTAAAAGATATTCGCGTGCGGGGGGGGGTTAGTACGTACTGAAGGAAATATTGGGAAAGGGAATAAAAAGGATTCTTGCATTGCTTTCGACATTCAGAGTAATTAAGGCCGTTGCGACTGCGCTGGTGGAGTTGCAGCAGACGATGTAAAGCTGAGCGGATGTTTTGCCACAGCCGTTGCCCACCCTTCCATGATCACCAAGTCCGCGAAATAATTTTTTGATGATCCCAAAGAAAATCCGGCTAATTAATTTCACCTGCCATCTTCATCCTGCATGACTCCTCTAGATAATAGATTAGCAATTCATTTTTAAACGTTATAAAATTTATTCATGGTTATTAAGTTGCATAAGGCAAAAGATAAATCAATTATATAATTAAATTATAATTAACTAAATTAAATTATAAATTATAATTATATAAATCAATTATATAATTAAATGTATCTATTAGATAGGTTATAATCGAGAAAACAAATTATCTTAGAATTTATATCTTTATAAGTTGGTATAAGAAATAATAAGTCGCATTAATAGGCAATAATATTTTATATGTCTATATAAAATTAATAACAAGAATCATGTTTATGTAGAGAATCTTGTCTTCCATAGCGGGTATTCTCTAATATTATTTCCTAAATGTATATCGTAAAATGTCTCCATAGTAAGTTATTCATTTCCAATTCAAATTTGATAGCAAGGGTTTATGATTAACTTTAGCAAGGGTTTTTTTTTTTTTTTTTTTTTTTTTTAATGTTGGAACACGGCAAGAGTATTAAAAATAATGTTCCAAGATTCCATTAATTTTTATTAAATATTTCTTAATTAATTTAAGAAAAGAAATGTTTTTGAAAATTTTTCTTTGATGTCATTGCGGAAGGCCATTATTAAATATTGGGAATAAAAAAAAGGAAAATATATATATATAATCATCTGTTAGCCAGCACGTGCCAGAAAAATTTTCGTTTTTATTTTTTTTTTCTTTTCTTTCAGTGTACCGGTGTTCGGTATTTAATTGCAACCGCGTGGTTCGATTTTACCGTATGGGAGATAAAAATCTTTCAGGTAAAGCTTTTATTACACTGAGAAAAATCAGCCTAACCACCAACAATATTTAATTTGGGGTAATGAGTTTTTTTTTTCACTTACATCGAGTTTAATTTCCACGTCCAAAAGATCTTTTGTCGGGTTGAGCGATGAATCTATAATTTTAGGGCATAGAGGTTATTTTTATGTATGTATATATATATATATTCACCAAATTAATTAATATTTCCATACCGTTCAGTTTTAGTATTTAAGTAATAAAAAAAGAAATACAAAATTAAGGGAACTGGAAACGTTATTTTCTTACATTATTAAACGCCAAGCTCCAAAAAAAAACTAAATACTACCAAAATAAAAATAACTAAATCAAATTAATAATTCCGGAAACCAATACGGGACAAGCGTAACTGTCTTGGGCGATGAGTGACGTCATTGGATGAGAATAATTCGGGTGCATATGCTGGCCATTGGCGGGTTTTAATTAATGAGGGAAAATTATTGCACATGCACCTTAATCCCAAAAGAAAATTGTGTCTCTCACACTAATTTATAATAAATCCATCAGATCCCGCGGCGTGGCGCTGGAAGCCCTTCTTAGGGTAAACTGGCTGCTTGGGGGATTGTATACTTATTCCCAATGTAAGAACAATACACAAATGGGTTCTTACTGGGTGCCAATTCGACCTAAAAAAAAATAAGTCGAATAAAAAAACGCGTGAGGCCGAAGACAAAGGTTTTATTTACCTTGAATTGGCACCGCAAAAATGTAATTCACTTTTAATACACTGAGCGCTGCTCACTTCCCTCTGCGTTTAGTTTTGGGAAACTTATGTGGAAATTCCCCACCACGTGTCTTTTTTTTTTCCGGGGGTTAAATATATACTGGAGTTTAACCGCGAGCGATGCGCTTATCTTAGCAGCCACAAGAGAAAAGAAGTTGGCCGCTGCTTATTCTATGCTTAGACCGATACTTAAATGCTCAATTCTGGGTAGATAATTGATTATCAATAGATAAGAAACTTTAAGCTTAACCAAGCTTTTTGTTTTTTTTGTTTTGTATTTTCGGTTATTCCCAGCTTCACTAAATGAGGTTTACTTTTAGGCATTTGGTTTGTTGTTAAGTTACAACAAGCGCATTACATTTTCCCCCCCACTAAAATCTAACTTGGGGTGGAACAACACAAGGAAGATTCCCGCTTGTTGTCTACGCTTATGGCTTAATATCTTTGGCATGGAAATTCCCGATCAGGCGGCCTTGTAGATCTTCTAGCTCGTAATATACCTTCCCTAACTTCCTTCGCACTCGCGCTTTAAGGAAATTGGGAGCCAGCTTGGAGCTAAACCCTTTTGCGAAATTGCTTTGTTGGAAATTACGTCGGAAAATTTCTTGACCTACTTTAAAAGAAACGTCCCTTGTGCGCGTGTTGTAGAACTTTTCATTCCGATTGCGTTGGGCTATCATGGTTTTCTGGGCTTTGCTGCGTAAAATGTCTAGGGAGTCTTCCTTATTAAATTGGACACTTCGATCTTCTAGCATACCTAAATCTCGTAGTAGTTGAAAAGTTTCGCCATTCGTGACCATATGTTGACCAAACGTTAGCTTATATGGGCTAGTGTTTATGGCCAGATGAACTCCCGATCGTAGAGCGCAGTTGATGCTACTAAGGTTTTCGTCCCAGTTACTCTGATTTGGGTTTATGTAAGCCTTTATGGCTGAAAGAACTGATCTATTCACTCTTTCCGACGCGTTTGCCTGTGGGGAATAAAAGGCCGTATATGTATGTCTGATATTATATTTGTTTAACAAGCAATTAAAGGTTTGCGATTTAAACTGAACTCCATTATCAGAAACCACATATTCTGGAACCCCAAAACAATGAAAAAGATCTTCTTCCAAATATCGCACAATCGAGTCGGCGGTAAACTTGCGGACTGGTTTCAAAAAGGGAAACTTAGTGAGATGGTCGAGCACCACAAATATACCTACATTTCCCGATTTACTGCGTGGATAGGGTCCCAAAAAGTCAACAAATATCTTCTGAAAGAAACGCTGGGGTATTCCAGTGTTTCCCATAGGAGGTTTAAACGATCGATTAGGGTGTTTCGTGGCCTTACAAATATCACAACTATTGATGAAAGTTTTTATGTCGTTAACCATGTTAGGCCAGAAATAATAACGTCGGAGCCTTTCTATGGTTTTGTTTATACCTCCGTGGGCATGCAATGGGTCTCCATGAGCAGTCTTAATGGCATTCGGTACGAGTGGGCGTGGAACCCAAAGTTTCCAGCATTGGTCATCGGAAATTTTGGTATCCTCTGCATGTTCGGAGCGTCGGTATATATGTTTACCTTGAATTTTGAGATCCGGTAGGGAAGAGCTATTAAGGCGGATCTTACTCCTAAGCGAATCGTATTCGGTTGAATCGAATTCGGTGGAATTGACGTCAACTATTAGACTATCACAAGCAAGGGTTGACAAGTCTTCGGTAAAGGTTCGCGAAAGAGCGTCGGGGACTACGTTGTGAGTACCTTTTCGATGAAGTATCTTGAATTGGAATCCTTGAAGCTTAAGAGACCAACGGGCGAGACGCGAGCTTAGATCTGCCTGGGCCATAAGCCATTTTAAGGAGGCATGATCTGTAACTATTACGAAATCCTGTCCTTCGACATAAGCTCTAAATTTTTTCACGGCCAAAACAGCGGCATAGCACTCCTTCTCGGTAACGGTGTATTGACGTTGACAACGATTTAGCTTCTTTGACATGAAAGCGATCGGCACCTCTGCGCCATCTTTATTCACTTGCATTAAGACTGCACCTACTCCTGTGTGGCTTGCGTCGCAATGAAGTGAGAACGGGAGCGAAAAATTGGGACTGTGCAGTACTGGGGCTGCACACATGCTTGCCTTTATGGACTCAAAAGCCCCCTGGGCTTCACTTGTCCACTCAAACTTCCGATTGGTTTTCAAGGTGTCTGTCAACGGGGAAGTAATAGCGGAATAATCCTTAATGAACTTATGATACCATCCGGTCATTCCAAGGAATCTTCGAACCTGTTTAACCGAACGGGGTGTTGGGTAATCTCTGACTGCAGCTATCTTATCAGGATCGGTGCTAATAATACCATTACCTATCACGTGTCCTAAGTACTTCACCTCTTTTCGACAGAATTTACTTTTTTCAACATTAATTGTAAGATTTGCACGAGCCAGGTTGGAAGCGACTACCGATAAGACTTCAAGATGTCGTTCGAAGGTATCGGAGACAATGAGTAAGTCGTCTAAATATATAAAAACCTCATTACGTAAGTAGGCTGGAACTATTTTATCCATAAGTCGCGACATAGACTGCGGCGCATTAGTGAGGCCAAAGGGCATGACCACAAATTCATACAACGGACGTCCGGGTACTGAGAAGGCCGTTTTATCGCGAGATTTCGGGTCTAGCGGTATTTGCCAAAAAGCATCTTTTAAATCGAGGCTAGTAATGAATTCAGCTTTTGGCAATCTACTTAAGATACCATCGATTATTGGCATTGGATATGCATCCTTTACGGTGACGGAATTCACCTTCCTACTATCTACGCAGAGTCTTACTTTTCCTGGTTTCTTCACTAACACTACTGGAGATGACCAAGAGCTGTTAGATTCTTGAATAACTCCTAATTCGAGCATTCGATCGAGCTCGTCATACATTAGTTTCTCAATTGCCGGTGACACGGCATAATGCCGCTGCTTAATCGGTTTAGCTTCTCCCACATCGATCGAGTGTGAAATTAACGATGTACGTCCTAGTCCCTGCTTAGAAAATGACGGGAATAATTTGATAACGTTCTGCAATGAATTCTGTTGATCCTTCGAAAGTTCTCTCATACTTGGATCGCTAATGGAGGCTAGATTATGATTTTTGGTTAACAGATGCATTGGGAGTAAGTCAAAGGCGGTCCAAAAGTCAATTCCCAGATATAAGTCTTCGACTAAAGTAGGAACTAAATAAAAATACAAGGTTTTTGTTTCTCCTCGGTAAGTAATGTCAGTTGAAAATTTTCCGACTATAGTTTGACTTTTCCCGTCAGCAGTTTTGATCTTGGAGGTCATTAACTTGTATTTAAGGTTTTCCTGAAGTAGATCGTTTGCAAACCTACCACCTATGCAACTTACAGAAGCACCAGTGTCCATTAATCCAACTACAGACTTTCCACAAAGCATCACTTGAGCGTGAGGACGTAAGTCAAGAGGATTATCTAATATGGATGAAAGGATTAATTTCTTTTCTATTTTACATTGTTTTTTAAAAGCTTCTCGACGACCAGTAGACCGTTTTCTCTTAACGTCTATCTTAGATATAGGGAATGGTATACATTTAGGTTGCGGTAGGGGGCCTACAGAAATGGGGTCGTCGGGAAGTGTTACTCTGTATTGGTCGCTCTGCTGATTAACTGTTTGCGTGCACTTTTCTGTGGTGCACGCCCTTGATAGTTTTTTTGAGCGTTTGGGTTACATGTCCGACATGTAGGTTTATACGTATCGGCCTTCCCACAACCATAGCAAAATATTTTTCGATCAGCCAGACATTCTTGATATCTGTGACCTTTAGCGGAACAATTCCAGCAGGAAACCTCAAGCACAGAGAGCTCGTATTCGTCCTGACCTGAATCCTCATCTGATGAAGGTGCCACCTCTGGGTTCTGAAGAGAATTGACTTGTCGCCTAGGAGTGGGTCGAGAAGTCGATAGGGGATTCGGTTTTGAGACAGTTCTTAAGAACATTTCTCTTGTGCGGACCACTGTTCTTAACTCCTTGAGAGTAGTTGTAGGGACGTACAATATTTCATGTTGAATTTCCGGCAACAAATTATATCTTAATGTTTCCACTAGGGAAGCTTCGGACAATGGGTTTGAAAGTTTGTCGGCTAGGGCCGCTATGACACCATAGAAATCGTCAAACAGTTCATTATGACGTTGCTTGCGGTGTTCTATTTCTGACCTAATACTCCTATCGGTCCTATCATCGCTAAATTGTCCACGAAGGGCCTGACACAGACCTGGCCAAGTAAGTACAGTGACACTTTTGTGATATCGCCAGAACCATTCGCTAGCGCTACCCTCGAACAAATTACTGGCATATTTGGCCGTTAAATTAAAATCCCCCTCTAAAGTTTGGATCGTCAGGGCCTCTACACGATAGATAAAGTCTTCAGCTGACATAGAAGACCTTCCAGTGAATCTGAGTTTCCAATTTGCCATTATTTGGCTTATCCGATGCGGCAACTGAGTTGGTAATCCCATGGAAGGTTCTGATCTTGTTTCCGGTGGATTCTGAAATGGCAAACCCGATTGTGCCCTTGTTTGCCTACTAGATGGAGATTCATTGGCTGAACCCGCTAAACTACTATCACGAAGACAACCTGAGAGTGCTTGAATAATCTTGTTAGTCTGATCGGTTAAGCTAGAAGCTATCATCTGAGTTTGTTCTATCATGGCTGCTTTTATTGCTTCGGCAAGAGTTGAAGGTACCGTTTCAGCCGTATTGGTGGGTTCTTGCGGTTGGTTGGTGATAGTCTGAACCATATTATTCGAGTCTGAATTAGGAACCTCTGACTGTTGTACGGCAGCCATTCGTTTTGTTTGAAGTCGAGTCTGTAGGGATTGAGATGTTGAAGCCATGATGGTGCTTGTAGTGGATAATCGATCTGAACTCAGGTTTTCCACAGAGGCCGAATAGATTGCGTTAGTTCCTGCTTACAGACGGGACACTTTTTTGACTTTCCTACTTTGGAATTGTAACACGCACGGTGAAAGATATGCCCACAAGATGTAGATAATAATTGCGCTTGGTAAACTATTATTTCGGAGCAAATGAAACAATGTTCTCCTGTATCACTCGTTTGAGACAAATTCTCCGTGCTATGGGATAACACCATTTCGGGGTTTCCTAAGTATAATTTAAGTATAAGTATAAGTAATAATTTTTCTTTTTTTTTTTTTGAATTTAAGTTTACTTCTACCTACTATGTGGAATATGCTGTCTTCAACTTCATAGAATAAATTTATAAAAATAAGATTTTATAAAATTTATAAAAATAAAAATATAAGAATATATGAATTTAAGAGTTAAAAATTTCAAAACAAAATCTAGGAGTCATGCATTCTGCTTCTGGCTGATAGGAATTAATTTGTATTTTTGTCTTTATATGAACGAAAGTGTTGCAAGATCTTAATTCTTTTTATAATCGTTAACCTCGTAAAACTTCGGCGGCCCATCTTCCGAATCATTGGACATCTTCCAGAAGTATTTACTAGGCTTTGAATATAAGGATTGAGTATTCGGTTGGAAAAGTGTCTCTATCAGAAAAAGATATATTCCTAGTCCGTATACTCTTCGAGCCACAACAGGGGATTAGGTTAGAGAGGATATTCTGTTGGAAAGGCGCCTGCATCAGACAAAGATATTTTCCAATTCAGATTTATCTCTCAACCCCAACGGAGAACAGCACAGGATGGAAGTTTTAAGGGATGACTGCGGCTTGAAATCCGCCAATTCAATTGCGCTTAAACTTTACCAGCCCTGCCTAAACACCGGACTAGGTTAAGCCGCGATGACTCCGGAGTTATATCCAATTAAAGATGTAACGCATCCAGGTAGTCGAAGCTTAACCACAGTATCTAGTTATCGGAGTTAAACACTTGGCCTTGAAGTCTATGAGAATTTCTTGGATCCGAAGTGGCATCCGAAACTAACTAATACGTACGAGGGTATATGTCGGATGGAATGACATAGATATTTTAATTTTTGTACATTTTATTTTCCTGGGCAGCCTTAAACGGCTAGCCCCATGTTGGGCGCCATATTAAATAATATTGTAACATGTAACCATGTAAGCGGGCAGATGGTTGTGTAGCTGCAAGGAGGTTGCACGCGCTGGTTCCGGCTTTTTGGTCGGTAGAAGGGAGTGGATCCCTAGGGTCCTTGTGCTACTCGCTCGCAGTTATCAATCGATTATTTAAAAGATATTCGCGTGCGGGGGGGGGTTAGTACGTACTGAAGGAAATATTGGGAAAGGGAATAAAAAGGATTCTTGCATTGCTTTCGACATTCAGAGTAATTAAGGCCGTTGCGACTGCGCTGGTGGAGTTGCAGCAGACGATGTAAAGCTGAGCGGATGTTTTGCCACAGCCGTTGCCCACCCTTCCATGATCACCAAGTCCGCGAAATAATTTTTTGATGATCCCAAAGAAAATCCGGCTAATTAATTTCACCTGCCATCTTCATCCTGCATGACTCCTCTAGATAATAGATTAGCAATTCATTTTTAAACGTTATAAAATTTATTCATGGTTATTAAGTTGCATAAGGCAAAAGATAAATCAATTATATAATTAAATTATAATTAACTAAATTAAATTATAAATTATAATTATATAAATCAATTATATAATTAAATGTATCTATTAGATAGGTTATAATCGAGAAAACAAATTATCTTAGAATTTATATCTTTATAAGTTGGTATAAGAAATAATAAGTCGCATTAATAGGCAATAATATTTTATATGTCTATATAAAATTAATAACAAGAATCATGTTTATGTAGAGAATCTTGTCTTCCATAGCGGGTATTCTCTAATATTATTTCCTAAATGTATATCGTAAAATGTCTCCATAGTAAGTTATTCATTTCCAATTCAAATTTGATAGCAAGGGTTTATGATTAACTTTAGCAAGGGTTTTTTTTTTTTTTTTTTTTTTTTTTAATGTTGGAACACGGCAAGAGTATTAAAAATAATGTTCCAAGATTCCATTAATTTTTATTAAATATTTCTTAATTAATTTAAGAAAAGAAATGTTTTTGAAAATTTTTCTTTGATGTCATTGCGGAAGGCCATTATTAAATATTGGGAATAAAAAAAAGGAAAATATATATATATAATCATCTGTTAGCCAGCACGTGCCAGAAAAATTTTCGTTTTTATTTTTTTTTTCTTTTCTTTCAGTGTACCGGTGTTCGGTATTTAATTGCAACCGCGTGGTTCGATTTTACCGTATGGGAGATAAAAATCTTTCAGGTAAAGCTTTTATTACACTGAGAAAAATCAGCCTAACCACCAACAATATTTAATTTGGGGTAATGAGTTTTTTTTTTCACTTACATCGAGTTTAATTTCCACGTCCAAAAGATCTTTTGTCGGGTTGAGCGATGAATCTATAATTTTAGGGCATAGAGGTTATTTTTATGTATGTATATATATATATATTCACCAAATTAATTAATATTTCCATACCGTTCAGTTTTAGTATTTAAGTAATAAAAAAAGAAATACAAAATTAAGGGAACTGGAAACGTTATTTTCTTACATTATTAAACGCCAAGCTCCAAAAAAAAACTAAATACTACCAAAATAAAAATAACTAAATCAAATTAATAATTCCGGAAACCAATACGGGACAAGCGTAACTGTCTTGGGCGATGAGTGACGTCATTGGATGAGAATAATTCGGGTGCATATGCTGGCCATTGGCGGGTTTTAATTAATGAGGGAAAATTATTGCACATGCACCTTAATCCCAAAAGAAAATTGTGTCTCTCACACTAATTTATAATAAATCCATCAGATCCCGCGGCGTGGCGCTGGAAGCCCTTCTTAGGGTAAACTGGCTGCTTGGGGGATTGTATACTTATTCCCAATGTAAGAACAATACACAAATGGGTTCTTACTGGGTGCCAATTCGACCTAAAAAAAAATAAGTCGAATAAAAAAACGCGTGAGGCCGAAGACAAAGGTTTTATTTACCTTGAATTGGCACCGCAAAAATGTAATTCACTTTTAATACACTGAGCGCTGCTCACTTCCCTCTGCGTTTAGTTTTGGGAAACTTATGTGGAAATTCCCCACCACGTGTCTTTTTTTTTTCCGGGGGTTAAATATATACTGGAGTTTAACCGCGAGCGATGCGCTTATCTTAGCAGCCACAAGAGAAAAGAAGTTGGCCGCTGCTTATTCTATGCTTAGACCGATACTTAAATGCTCAATTCTGGGTAGATAATTGATTATCAATAGATAAGAAACTTTAAGCTTAACCAAGCTTTTTGTTTTTTTTGTTTTGTATTTTCGGTTATTCCCAGCTTCACTAAATGAGGTTTACTTTTAGGCATTTGGTTTGTTGTTAAGTTACAACAAGCGCATTACAAGCCTTGCGCGCCATTGCTAGGCAACAGTATTGGATCATCAATGACAAAACAATGGCAAGAAGCATTGTACATAACTGCGTGCGATGTACCAGAGTCAAGCCCAAATTAATGAGTCAAATCATGGGAAATCTACCGAGCGAGAGAGTCACACAGGCTCGGCCCTTCTTTAACTCTGGAGTAGATTACTGCGGCCCCATATGGATTCATCACAAGATTCGAGGAAAACGTCCCGACAAGGCCTATATCGCAGTGTTCTGTTGCTTCGCCACGAAAGCAATTCATTTGGAGTTGGTAAGCGACCTCACAACAGACGCCTTTTTGGCCGCTCTCCGCCGGTTTCTTGGACGTCGAGGGAAGTGCCAGACAATCCATTGCGATAATGCAACAAATTTTATTGGAGCCAACAATAAATTAAAAGAGCTCGAAACCAGCATCTTCTCAACCAATGCGCAGGACTCCATAGTTCAGCATTGCAACAAAAGAGAAATAAACTTCAAATTCATTCCCCCACGAGCACCATCCTTCGGTGGCCTATGGGAAGCTGCGGTGAAATCCGCAAAACGGCTGCTAGTATCAATTACAGCCACGGCGTCTTTGACGTTTGAAGAACTCAACACTGTGGTCGTTGAAGTTGAAGCGATCCTCAATTCACGGCCGATTACTCCCATGTCATCAGACCCCACTGACGAATCAGCTTTAACGCCAGGACACTTCCTGATTGGAGAACCACTAACTGCTCCTCCTGATACCAACATCATTCCGGGCGGCAAACCATTAGTAAAAAGATGGGAACTGGTATCACGACTGAAGCACGCCTTTTGGAAACAATGGTCATGTGAGTACCTGCAAGAACTTCAGAATCGACACAAATGGAAGCATGCATCTCCGAATATTAAAGAGGGATTGTTAGTCCTTATAAAAGAGGACAACGTGCCTGTAATGAGCTGGCCTATGGGAAGAGTTCTCAAAACATATCCCGGACCGGACAACCTCGTTCGGGTAGTGGATATCAAAACGTCATCTGGAGTATTCAAGAGACCAGTGACTCGGCTAGCGCCACTGTTCCCAGAAGAAATCAACAACAAGCACCCATTAGACAACATCCTCAAGGCGGACCAGTCTGATGAGCCGCCTGTACAACGCAAAAAGGAAACACTCTCATCAATGCCTGTGATTCTAGCGCTTATGTTGTTACTTCCACTAGCCATGGCAACGCCAATTAAGGTAACGGAGTTCAGTAATAAGCCAGGAATATTCTACGAACGGTTGGGAACCACGAGAATGGTAGTGTCAGAATGGACGATGATAGTATACTACGACTTGGATCCCTACTGGAATGATATGAAGGTACTTTCAGGTGGAGTAACGGAACTCGCACACAAATGCCAGGAATTGACCAACGTAGCAGCATGCAGTTCCATCCTAGAACATTTTAAACATATAATTGCAGAACTTGAGGCAGGAAATAACCTGATGCATCACTCTCGGCAACGTAGATCACCGTTTAATGTTGTTGGAACTATGGCCAATTCATTATTCGGTGTACTCGATTCCACATACGCAGAAGAGATGGTCAAAACTATCACTAAGGTGAAGGGTAATGAGAACTTCCTCCTACAGCTGCTTCAGAACCAGACGTCCATTGTTGACTCCACCATCAATTTGGTGCGAAAGGGAAGGTTGGCTACCAACAACCGCTTACGATCTTTGGAACAGCAGATGACCCTCATAAATAAGCAACGAGGACAGTACCAAGGCGCACATTTAGAGCAAGCGTTTATGATCCTCACGACACAATTGAATCTACTTGCAAATGGTTTACAGCGAATGCAGAGTGAGATATCTAATGTATTGACTGATGCTCGCCACAAAACAATCAGTCCAATTTTAATATCACCTACACAGTTACGAGACCAGCTCGACCAAATGCGGGATCATTTACCACCCGACCAGATCTTGCCAGTAGCCACAACGGATGTTGTTCAGCTATACAAAATAATGTATGCGCAAGGCAGTACGACTGATACTCACGCCATTTTTCGAATCACAATACCATTGGTGTCGTCAGAATTATTGGATGTCTTCAGCATCGTGCCCATTCCAATATGGGAATCGAAAGGTTGGACGCTGTACAATCTTCAGACACCGATCATAGCTGTCAATGCCCATAGAGATCGCTTTATTGGGTTTAGTGAAGACGAATTCAAAAGATGCACTTCTATAAAAATTGAGCAGCATATTTGTTTCAATCACTTAACGGCATACAATGTTGACAGTCGATGCGAATTCCAGTTATTTAATAACAAGACTGGAACAGAATGTCACAGAAATCCTGTGCACTCTAGCACGGTGTGGTTAAAAACTCACCAATCTAACCAATGGATCTTCGCGACCAAGGACTCCATGGAACTTCAGGCAGTATGCAGTGGAGTTTCATCAACAGTCAACATAAAGGCGACTGGTATACTGAAATTGCCCATTGGTTGCACAGCACGCAATTTCAATATAAGTTTGACCACATTCGGCACTATGACCACTGAAGTACAAACTTCGTTCAGTCGATTCGGAAATATCTCCGAGCCCCTAAAGCCCATAGAGGAACCATCAGAATTCGGGTTAAGGGCCCAATCACCAAGTATAGACGACACAGAATTAGAGATCCTACAACATCGGTTAGCCGATCTACAAAGAAAAGATGCACCGTACCAACTGGACCACCAGACAACTATGTCATACACAGCATTTGCCATTTCCGTCATCATACTGATACCGATAGGCATTATCATCATGCGACACAGACGGTCGATTTGGACGCCAAAGCTTAGAGGGACTACAAGAAGTTCAATTCCCGAACCTACTACAAGACAATTTACTATAGAGCTGGACGACGGTTGAACACCTGTTCAACGGCCGGGAGAATGTTAAGTCATAAGCATTTAATATTTAGGTCACAAGAACACGATTTACACATAACAAAGACACAAGTACAATAAATATATAATAAAGAAAATATTAGGTCAAAAAACCTACATAAAACGATGAACATTAAAAAAGACCAAACACTACAGAAACAACAAACTGAAAAGCAGCAAGGACTGCTGACATTACAAGTTCATGCAACCGACAAAATATTGCAGAATTACACTTTTTAAAATTGTTAATTTATCATTTTTATATTTTTTTTGCTATATTTCATGGATATGCTTTATTTCATAGGATTTCTATAGGATGCTATATTTCATGGATTTCATTGATATATTTACATGGATAAACGATTAGCCGGATTATGTCGACGCCAAGGAGAACTTTTAGAGTCCGTAAGCGGTGCCTTACGAGAGTTTAAGGCATCCGGGGGAGGCCCAGGAGACTTACTAAAAACTTTATGGGCTCAAGTCCGAGAGATCCACTTGACAGTCTACGAGGAATTCGAAAACCCGATAGACAGTGGATATAACAAGCAGGCATACCTACAACTGCAAGCAGAGGTGCAGAATGCACTTATGGCAAAGGTTATACCTACTACAAATAGCATTGATGTGCAAATTCCCCGGATAAACATTCCAAAATTTGATGGGGATGCAATGAAATGGAAACAATTCCATGATTTATTTTCCTGTATGGTTCATGATACTAACATGCCATCAGTAAAGAAAATGTGGTACCTAAAATCCGCTCTCTCGGGAAATGCGGAGAGATTAATACGCCACATCGAGCTAAATGAGGACAACTACTTACATGCATGGCGCATAATAGTTGGGTCATATGACAATCCTCGGCTCATCGCGAATACAGTTATTCGTCGGCTACTTCATCAGAGCCCGGTCTCTGACAGTGCCAAATCAATACAGGAGCTGTATATAACAACTCTGGAAACCCTTGCGTCATTAAAGGGACTAGGCATCAATGTATCTACATGGGATGCATTTTTGGTGGTGTTGCTGACCGACAAGCTTGACATGACTAATAGAAGTCTATTTGAGCAGACAGTTGGTAATTCAGTAGAGATCCAGCCGCTACAAGTAATGCTGGAATTCTTAGAGCAAAGAATCAGAGTCTTGAGCTCAGGAAAGCCAACGGCAGCATTTAAAAGAGAGCCGAAAAATCTAGCGTGTGCGTCCAGCACGTCAGATAAACAGTCATTATGCTACTATTGCAAGGCTCCAAATCACGCGTTATATAAATGTGAGGAGTTCCGCGCAAAAACAGCATCCGAAAGATTGAATTGGGTACAAAAACAAAAAATGTGTGTCAACTGTTTCAAAACCGACCACAAATCAAAGGAATGTAAAGGAAGAAGTTGTTTCAAGTGCGACAAAAAACACCACACCCTGTTGCACCTGGAAGTCACAAACCTTCATTCCCCAACTGTCGGTGCCGCGGCTTACAAGAATTACAATCTTCTTGCAACAGCAAAGGTAGCGGTCCAGACAGAGAACGGGCAAGTAGCGAAATTTCGTGCCCTGCTAGATTCAGGATCCCAGATTAATTTGATCACTGAACGATTAGCATCAATGTTGTCACTAAAGCGCCACGATACAAAGCTCCGGATCGAAGGCATTGGAGGACAACCAAGAATGAGCAGAGCAAGAGTAGCTATTCTCGTTAGCTCTCTTCACGGGGATTTCAGCCAGCGCATAGAAGCGTTTGTGCTTCCCCACATCATAGCTGACCAACCAGCTCAACCACTAACACATTGTGCGTTAAAGATACCCAATGAGTGTCCATTAGCGGATCCCCAGTTTGATAAACCTGGAAGGATAGATCTACTAATCGGCACCGAGCACTATTACTCGCTTCTCCTTCCAAATCAGCAGAAGGTCGGAAGAGATGGTGCCATGCTACAAAACACGAAACTCGGATGGATTGTAGCAGGCAGAGTTAAATCTAAAACTCAATCAGCCATAGCCTGTGGTGTCGGTGTCGGTGAAGAAACTGACGCACTGATTGAAAGGTTTTGGAAGCTAGATAATTTGGATAACCAGACGAAACATCGATCTCCGTCAGAGGCACATTGTGAGAAACACTTTATAGAAACTCTGAAGAGAGCAGAAGACGGACGATTTATTGTGAAATTGCCGTTCGCCGAGCACCCTTCAGCCCTGGGGGAGTCGAAAGAAATTGCGATCAAAAGGTTTTTAGCACTAGAGCGACGATTAACCGGTGATGTTCGGAAAGGTTATTCTGAGTTCATGAAAGAATATGAAGCCTTGGAACATATGAAGTTTGTTCCAACAACACATGTACCCAACAATCACTACTTCATACCACATCACTGTGTTCTGAAGCCTGACAGCAGCAGCACAAAGCTACGAGTGGTGTTCGATGCTTCATGCAAAACATCAAGTGGGAAATCTTTAAACGACATATTACATACAGGACCCACTGTTCAGAGCGAGCTAATGGCCATACTACTACGCTTCAGAATACACAAGTATGTGTTCACGGCGGACATAGAAAAAATGTACCGGCAAGTATGGATCAATCCAGATAATCACTTCCATCAGCTTATAGTCTGGAGAAATGATCCATCCGAGGATCTTTAGTACTATAGACTTAAAACCGTCACGTATGGAACCAAAACAGCTCCGTTTTTAGCCACGAAATGTCTAAATCATTTAGCAATCCGGTCACGGGACAACTACCCATTGGGGTCTGTGGCGCTTGAAAATGATTTTTACGTAGACGATTGCTTGACAGGTGCTGACTCAGTGGCAGAAGCAGTTCAAATCCAAAGTGAATTGAATAAAATATTGCTACCACACGGTTTCAAATTACGAAAGTGGTGTTCAAATAATGCAGAACTACTACAAGGAATACCAAAAGAGGATACTGTGAGCGATGTTAAGTTGGGTGAAACCTTGGACCAATACAGTGTTAAAACACTCGGTCTCATATGGATGCCCAATAAAGACAAACTTTGCGGACGAACGCAGCAAAGCGAAGCGCTGGTCATCACAAAGCGAGTGGTGTGCTCTGAGTTGTCACAAATCTTTGACCCATTAGGTTTGTTTGCACCAGTGGTCGTAAAGGCAAAGATATTCATGCAACACCTCTGGGAATCAAAAATGGCTTGGGATGATGAATTGCCTTTAGAACTTCAGTCAGACTGGAAAACATATCGTTCTGACCTGCAAAGTCTAAATAAATTGCAAATTCCAAGACACATATTTGACGGAAAGGTTCCAGTCACGCAAGAACTACACACTTTTGTGGACGCCTCAGAAAAGGCCTATGGCGCAGCAATATACGTCCGAGCAACGTATAAAAATAAGCAAACCTCGGTGAGACTGCTATGTTCCAAGTCCAGAGTAGCACCCACAGCAAAGCAATCCTTGCCCAGACTAGAGTTGTGCGCAGCAGTCCTAGGCGCAGAACTAACCCACAGAGTCAGACAAGATTTTCGCTTGTCGCTAGACACGGTTGCGGGGTTCTTTTGGACTGATTCATCCGTCGTGTTAGGGTGGATCAATGCAACAGCTTCCACTTACCACACGTTTGTGGCAAATCGGAAAGCTAAAATTCAAGAAGTGACGGAGCAGTGTCAATGGCGTCACGTATCATCCGCCAACAATGCAGCCGACGTCTTGTCCAGAGGAACAACAGCTAGCAAACTCTCGAGCAACAGTATGTGGTTTTATGGACCCCTGTTCCTATATGGATCAAAGGAAAGCTGGACAAAGATGCCAGCCATTATTTCGACGAACTTAGAACAAAAAACGAAATTCGCCAGCATGGCGGCCGCTAAAGACATATTCAGAGGGGAGATATACAACTGTAGGCACAGTAACTCCTTCTACAAATTACAACGAATTGTTGCGTACATGCTGCGGTTCTGTTATAAGTCTAATAGAGCGCCAACGAAGGCGCTATGTCTGGAGGAGCTAAGCCAGGCACGCATTATTATCCTGCGCACGATTCAGCAAATCGAATTTAACGCAGAGCGTAACCAGCTCAAACGGTACAAAACAGTGGACAAAAAGAGTTCTCTTGTATCATTGGCTCCCATCGTTGGATCTGATGGGTTAATTCGAGTAGGAGGCAGACTCGAACATTCAAACCTATCCGAAGACGCAAAACATCCAGTTCTGCTCCCCTACAATGACACAATTGTAAAAATGATCTTAAGAGAACTACATGAGACCAACATGCATTGCGGTGCCCAAGCCTTGCGCGCCATTGCTAGGCAACAGTATTGGATCATCAATGACAAAACAATGGCAAGAAGCATTGTACATAACTGCGTGCGATGTACCAGAGTCAAGCCCAAATTAATGAGTCAAATCATGGGAAATCTACCGAGCGAGAGAGTCACACAGGCTCGGCCCTTCTTTAACTCTGGAGTAGATTACTGCGGCCCCATATGGATTCATCACAAGATTCGAGGAAAACGTCCCGACAAGGCCTATATCGCAGTGTTCTGTTGCTTCGCCACGAAAGCAATTCATTTGGAGTTGGTAAGCGACCTCACAACAGACGCCTTTTTGGCCGCTCTCCGCCGGTTTCTTGGACGTCGAGGGAAGTGCCAGACAATCCATTGCGATAATGCAACAAATTTTATTGGAGCCAACAATAAATTAAAAGAGCTCGAAACCAGCATCTTCTCAACCAATGCGCAGGACTCCATAGTTCAGCATTGCAACAAAAGAGAAATAAACTTCAAATTCATTCCCCCACGAGCACCATCCTTCGGTGGCCTATGGGAAGCTGCGGTGAAATCCGCAAAACGGCTGCTAGTATCAATTACAGCCACGGCGTCTTTGACGTTTGAAGAACTCAACACTGTGGTCGTTGAAGTTGAAGCGATCCTCAATTCACGGCCGATTACTCCCATGTCATCAGACCCCACTGACGAATCAGCTTTAACGCCAGGACACTTCCTGATTGGAGAACCACTAACTGCTCCTCCTGATACCAACATTATTCCGGGCGGCAAACCATTAGTAAAAAGATGGGAACTGGTATCACGACTGAAGCACGCCTTTTGGAAACAATGGTCATGTGAGTACCTGCAAGAACTTCAGAATCGACACAAATGGAAGCATGCATCTCCGAATATTAAAGAGGGATTGTTAGTCCTTATAAAAGAGGACAACGTGCCTGTAATGAGCTGGCCTATGGGAAGAGTTCTCAAAACATATCCCGGACCGGACAACCTCGTTCGGGTAGTGGATATCAAAACGTCATCTGGAGTATTCAAGAGACCAGTGACTCGGCTAGCGCCACTGTTCCCAGAAGAAATCAACAACAAGCACCCATTAGACAACATCCTCAAGGCGGACCAGTCTGATGAGCCGCCTGTACAACGCAAAAAGGAAACACTCTCATCAATGCCTGTGATTCTAGCGCTTATGTTGTTACTTCCACTAGCCATGGCAACGCCAATTAAGGTAACGGAGTTCAGTAATAAGCCAGGAATATTCTACGAACGGTTGGGAACCACGAGAATGGTAGTGTCAGAATGGACGATGATAGTATACTACGACTTGGATCCCTACTGGAATGATATGAAGGTACTTTCAGGTGGAGTAACGGAACTCGCACACAAATGCCAGGAATTGACCAACGTAGCAGCATGCAGTTCCATCCTAGAACATTTTAAACATATAATTGCAGAACTTGAGGCAGGAAATAACCTGATGCATCACTCTCGGCAACGTAGATCACCGTTTAATGTTGTTGGAACTATGGCCAATTCATTATTCGGTGTACTCGATTCCACATACGCAGAAGAGATGGTCAAAACTATCACTAAGGTGAAGGGTAATGAGAACTTCCTCCTACAGCTGCTTCAGAACCAGACGTCCATTGTTGACTCCACCATCAATTTGGTGCGAAAGGGAAGGTTGGCTACCAACAACCGCTTACGATCTTTGGAACAGCAGATGACCCTCATAAATAAGCAACGAGGACAGTACCAAGGCGCACATTTAGAGCAAGCGTTTATGATCCTCACGACACAATTGAATCTACTTGCAAATGGTTTACAGCGAATGCAGAGTGAGATATCTAATGTATTGACTGATGCTCGCCACAAAACAATCAGTCCAATTTTAATATCACCTACACAGTTACGAGACCAGCTCGACCAAATGCGGGATCATTTACCACCCGACCAGATCTTGCCAGTAGCCACAACGGATGTTGTTCAGCTATACAAAATAATGTATGCGCAAGGCAGTACGACTGATACTCACGCCATTTTTCGAATCACAATACCATTGGTGTCGTCAGAATTATTGGATGTCTTCAGCATCGTGCCCATTCCAATATGGGAATCGAAAGGTTGGACGCTGTACAATCTTCAGACACCGATCATAGCTGTCAATGCCCATAGAGATCGCTTTATTGGGTTTAGTGAAGACGAATTCAAAAGATGCACTTCTATAAAAATTGAGCAGCATATTTGTTTCAATCACTTAACGGCATACAATGTTGACAGTCGATGCGAATTCCAGTTATTTAATAACAAGACTGGAACAGAATGTCACAGAAATCCTGTGCACTCTAGCATGGTGTGGTTAAAAACTCACCAATCTAACCAATGGATCTTCGCGACCAAGGACTCCATGGAACTTCAGGCAGTATGCAGTGGAGTTTCATCAACAGTCAACATAAAGGCGACTGGTATACTGAAATTGCCCATTGGTTGCACAGCACGCAATTTCAATATAAGTTTGACCACATTCGGCACTATGACCACTGAAGTACAAACTTCGTTCAGTCGATTCGGAAATATCTCCGAGCCCCTAAAGCCCATAGAGGAACCATCAGAATTCGGGTTAAGGGCCCAATCACCAAGTATAGACGACACAGAATTAGAGATCCTACAACATCGGTTAGCCGATCTACAAAGAAAAGATGCACCGTACCAACTGGACCACCAGACAACTATGTCATACACAGCATTTGCCATTTCCGTCATCATACTGATACCGATAGGCATTATCATCATGCGACACAGACGGTCGATTTGGACGCCAAAGCTTAGAGGGACTACAAGAAGTTCAATTCCCGAACCTACTACAAGACAATTTACTATAGAGCTGGACGACGGTTGAACACCTGTTCAACGGCCGGGAGAATGTTAAGTCATAAGCATTTAATATTTAGGTCACAAGAACACGATTTACACATAACAAAGACACAAGTACAATAAATATATAATAAAGAAAATATTAGGTCAAAAAACCTACATAAAACGATGAACATTAAAAAAGACCAAACACTACAGAAACAACAAACTGAAAAGCAGCAAGGACTGCTGACATTACAAGTTCATGCAACCGACAAAATATTGCAGAATTACACTTTTTAAAATTGTTAATTTATCATTTTTATATTTTTTTTGCTATATTTCCATTAATTTACCACTTAAGCAATATCTTTGTATCGAATTAGCTATAAATATTGAACCTTTATATGAATAAAATCAGTCTCAGACAAATCTACTCTGAACTCAGTAATTTCTCCACGTCCAATTTGTTCAAGTGCAAGTTGCGGCAACAACCCAGCAATCGGTTTATGTACCCTTTGCTTCTATTCAAACATTTCAGATAAACAACGAATAAACTGTATAACTTCTCTAAAAATGGTTCGATTTAGGTAATAGTTTGTGATATGCTATTACTAGTTTTTAAAGCAGCCGATTAAATAGATACGTTTTAATTAAGATTTCTATATTTTATTTGGGTTCAATTTTACCCTAATATATGCTGCTCCAATCAATGCCAAATCACAACAAACGCATAACCAAGAGCTTGTGTAGAAGATCCTCAAAGCGCATACGCAATAAATAACAATAAAGCGCATGCGAAATGGGAGGACATAATAGACAAGAATACATACATGCTGATAACAACAGTTGCAGCTAAGCATATTATGATTATTTTACATGCATTTTTTGGAGACTGCTTAGCTCAACAGTTTGGCATAAAACCTTTTTCACATAACTTTTACTTACTTTTTACTAAACTTATCTTAGCGAGCTTTCGCTTAGCCTATGTTTTAAGGCGGACTCTTGCTCTTATTATCATTGCACACATATCATAAAATTGAGCTTTTATCTCACTCCATTTCATATACGCCCATACAATATTATAACGTTCTAAAAACATTTAATTTCATGTTATTATTTGAATTAAATGTCGTTGAAAAATCCCACAACCCAAATGCAACTAAAACGAAGAATACATCAATGCAAGGCAGAATAAAAATAACCTCCTCTAAAATTGGTCCGATTTGACTGCATTTTTTTTAGTTACATATTTACTTAAAACGCTTTTTCATACCTTTCAAACAATTCAATTGCTTCAGACGGATGGACTTAGTGGGATTAGGCCATTACGTTTTTAATGACTTTTGAAATTAATTCAATTTTAAATAATCGATATATATATCGAAAGAATTCACTTTTGGGTGGATGGCATAGAAGGCTTTAAAAAGGAACCAAAAGCCAACTAATCAAATTTTATAAAGCCAAGACCTACTATATTTAATCAGTACGCATTTAGCTCTGATGCTGAATAAAGCGAAATTTTCATATAATATTCTTTATTAATTAAAACATTTTTTTTTATTTTTTCTCATTCTATTTATTCTTTTATTTTGATGAAGATAAACTAACGTTCAGTCAAAACACACAGGCTGCGAGCTTCAGTTCTTATTTTCGTTTTTTGAATTAAACTATGTATTCTGGTTTCTACACCAGATAAGAGGGGTCAACAATCTCAGGTCTCTAAAGAAAGAGTTTCGGCTTTATGTGCTCTGCTTCTTATTTTCTTTTTTTTTTATTTTTTGTTCCACAAATGATAATTATGGGGACAATTTTTTTTTTTAAAACATCTCCCCAGAGGCAGTCATTTATGTATATATTTTTTTTACAATTGTATCTATCTTTACATAACAAATGTATTTCTTTCATTTGTTATTGGTTATATATGTACGTCTTCTAAAATATTTTTTTATTTATATGTGAATATAAAAACATTATATATAAAACTACAGTCTCACTGTCCTTCTATTTCCCAAATTTTTAACTTATTTAATTCATCCTAAGACCATAAAAAGGTCCGTATCGATAATCTTTGTGATGTTTTCCACCGAGCCATGGATAAATCAGACGGATTCAGAAGCAAAACAATGAAACTTCCACCTAAAGGGGCCTAGGAAAGACTTTAAACATGAGGAAGAATTCAATGGCAGTCTTGAATAAAATTGAACTGCGAAACTACCGAAAATCAACAGCTTTGACAACATTTAGGTCTGTTAATCAAATATATATATCATAATACAAACTTAAACCATATCTATTTCAGATCCCTTAAGCGGTTTTCTTTGTGCAGAACCCTTAATTTCTTTGCTATACCCTTGCAGAGGGTATTATAATTTTGGTCAAAAGTGTGCAACTCAGTGAAGGAGACATCTCCGACCTTATAAAGTATATATATTCTTGACCAGGATCACCGCCAGAGTCGATATCAGCATGTTCGTCTGTCCGTCTTTCCGATTGGAAATGGCACAACCTTGGTAGTTGTAAAGATGCTTGGGGGTGTTTCCACAATTTTTTTTAGAAAACTGATTTGGTGGTGAAACTTTCATAAGGATCAACTATATACGATCCGATACTGCACCTAACTGCGAGGGTATATAAACTTCGGCTCCGCCCGAAGTTAGCTTTCCTTTCTTGATTTTTTATACCCTTGTAGAGGGTATTATAATTTTGGTCAAAAGTGTGCAACGCAGTGAAGGAGACATCTCCGACCCCATAAAATATATATATTCTTGATCAGGATCACCTCCTGAGTCGATATAAGCATGTCCGTCTGTCTGTCTGTCCGTCTGTCCGTCTGTCTGTCTGTCTTTCGGTTTCTACGTAAACTAGTCTCTCAGTTTTGGAGTTATCGAGTTGAAACTTTGCACACGTCCTTTTTTTTATTGCAGGTAGTATATAAGTCGGAACGGCCGGGATCGGTCGACTATATCCTATAGCTGCCATATAACTGATTGATCGGAAATTATATAACTTTGGTGTTTTTTAAGTTAGAGGGTTGAGACTTTCCACACCTGTTATTTCTGACCAAAATATCTTGTGTACAAATTCATAAGGATCGGCCGACTATATCCTATAGCTATCACAAAACGATCGGAATTGGCATAACTTTGTTGTTTTAAAAGTTAGAAAGATGGGACTTGGCACAGATTCTATTTTGGACAAAATAATCTGATTTGCCAAATTTCATAAGGATTGGCCGACTATATGCGATCCGCTTTATATCTAATAATATAAGATACTTGGCGCCACTTAGCGGACTGCGACTCAACTGCAAGGGTATATAAACTTCGGCTCCGCCCGAAGTTAGCTTTCTTTAGTTGTTTTTATTAAAATTTAAAACTAATTTTTTTTTTGGTTCCATTAAATAATATTTTAAAACAATTACTAAAATAATTTCTTTATTCTGTATCTGTGGGCGCAGGGTGTCGATGTAACATTTTCTGTGGGCTGCGTATGTCTTCTTGAAGCGAGCGCTTGCGATGCTGCAGTCGATGGGTTCACTGAATAGGCGATGGCCCCCGAGGGTGCGTTCAGTAGTGCCGTATTGACACGGGTTCGTGTTGAACCTTGGTCTGGCGCAGAGATCACCTCAAAAACGCATAGACCAGACCTAGTATGGGCCTATGAGGTCGAGCCAGATCATCCACCAAGAGCCGGGAAAAACTCGGAAAAGCAATGATGAGACAGGCTCTCGGTCGTATTCTAAAATTCAATCTCTATCAAATCAAAAAAGACCATACCCATAGGGAACACATTATCAAACATTGAACAATATTATAAATAGATTAGAGCATCTGAACAGAAATCTGACTTCCGTTCTTGACCTTTAAAGTGGATTTCACCAAATCCCGCTAAAAACTTCCGACATTGAATGCTGTGCGTTTTCTGTCAACAATGATAAATATGAGTATACTAGATTGCCATTTTGTCTAAAAAAAAGGTCTAATTTGATCTTTAGTAAAGATAGCCATTCTCACGCAAAAAATGTAAACACTATCTTTAAAACTCTATAAAAAGCAAGCTTGAAATTTCAGTTAAACAAATGTGAGTTTTACAAAACAAAAGTCGAGTTCCTCGGCTTCGTGTCTTCGGACAAAGGTATTGAGATTAACCCAAACAAGGTGTTAACCCTTGCCAAGTACCTATGTCCCGTTTCATTAAAAGATCTTAGAGCCTTTCTAGGAATGGCAGGAAATTAAAGACGGTGTATAAGGGATTTCGCCAAGTTGGCTGTTAAGCTATTCATATTTTTAAAAGCGGTCAAATAAATAGACGATTTTACGGTACAATTTTAATCAGTTTCAATGTTTTTATTTGAGGGTTCAATCTAGCCAACAATGTCAGTGCCAACAAGAAAGGAAAGCTAACTTCGGGCGGAACCGAAGTTTATATACCCTTGCAGTTGAGTTGCAGTCCGCTAGGTGGCGCCACGCATCTTATATTATTAGATATATAACGGATCGTATATAGTCGGCCGATCCTTATAAAATTTGGCATATCGAATTATTTTGCCCAAAGAGGCATCCATTCAAAATCCCATCCTTCTAACTTGAAAAACAACGAAGTTATGGCATTTCCGATTAATCAGTTATATGGCAGCTATAGGATATAGACGGCCGATCCTTTTGGCAGGTGAAATTTGGCAGGTCGGATAAGTTGGCCCAAATTAAAATCCACAGAAATTCCCATCCTTCTAACTTAAAAAAAAAAACCAAGTTATGGCATTTCCGACCAATCAGTTATATAGCAGCTATAGGATATAGTCGACCGATCCCGGCCGTTCCGACTTATGTACTGCCTGCAACAGAAAGAAGGGTGTGTGCAAAGTTTCAACTCGATAGCTTTAAAACTGAGAGACTAGCTTGCGTAGAAACAGACAGACAGACGGACAGACAGACAGACAGACAGACGGACATGCTCATATCGACTAAGGAGGTGATCCTGATCAAGAATATATATACTTTATAGGGTCGGAGATGTCTCCTTCACTGCGTTGCACACTTTTGACCAAAATTATAATACCCTCGGCAAGAGTATAAAAATACAAGTAAAGGAAAGCTTAGCAATAGAAAATGAGAAAAGTGCATTTGTTTATCATTACGTACGTTACACAAATGCAAGATGAGGTAGTGTGCATCAGCTCTGAAAAAAAGCTCCCTGAAGCGCATGCACTATAAATATCAGTAAAGTGCATGCGAACGGGGGAGAAATAAACAAAAAAAAAAACTGCTGATAAAACCGCCGCTGCTCCTCAGTTTTAGAATATAAAAATTATTTTAAACAGCTTTGCCTTTGGCTCTTTGGTTCAACATGCTTCCCCCGTTGAAGGCTGGATCTTTAACAGAATCCTTAAGAGGCAGCAGATACAACCTTGACACAGCACGTTTAGTCGTTCCAACTGCTGTCTTACCGCTATCACGCCCAGGAACCAGCTCCAGAATCCGGGCCAGGGGCCACTCCATTGGGGGTAGATTCTCATCCTTCACCAGGACTATGTCACAATTACAGGCCAGCGGTGCGCCATTTGGAACGCTGCTGCAACAGCGTAAGATACTCCAGAAATCCTGCTGCAAGAAGGAGACTCTCTGCCACCCATCTAGACGGTTAAAGTTTAGGGCAGTATGGTCCGGTTCAATAAACGTTGAGGGCGGCCCCTCATTTAGAAAATCGACACAAGGGGTTTAGAATTAATGTTTGAGGCTATGTGGCATAACAAAGTCCTCAATTCCTCGAAGCCAAGAATTGCGGGACCAACTGCCCGATATAGGTGGTGTTTCGCCGTCTTTACTGCTGCTTCCCACAGAGCAACTCGATCGGGTCATTCTTGTAACGCACAAAATTGGTAGCATTATCCGACCATTGTGAAAAGGTCCTTGACTAACTCCAAATAGAGGCAATCTCGTACTAAAGCAGATGAATACGCTCACATAACATTTGATAGGGCCCTTATTGCGAATCTCTGCCTTGCAGAAAAACGCTCCGCAAAAATCCACACCTGTTGCATCAAAACTTTGGAATCCTTCAACTCTCTCGGTCAGAAGATCAGCCATGACATGCTCCAGTAGACGAGGCTTGGCGCGAAAACAGCGTATGTATTTGTTCAAGACCCTTGAAACGCTCTTCCTCCGTTTAATGGTCCAGAATTGAGAACGGATTTTCGCAATTAGTGACCGAGGGCCAGAGTGCCGGTTCTTCTCATAAAAGTGAGTCACTATAGCCGACGTGACGGGATGGCCTCTGGGAAGAATGATCGGATCACGTTCATCAAAATCCAGCGCAGAGTTCCGCGATCGACCGGATCGATGGGTTCCGCCTTAGAGATCCTGTACAGAAATCCCTTCATGACAATGCGGCAATATCCTTAAGTGGAGCCGTAGCCAATAAGGTCCTGGCGCGAAGTTCGGTGGTTTCCCTTTCGGCCACAAAAGCGATGGGCCAATCATCTTTGGAACCACGAAGAAATGGCTGGCCTTCGGACCAAAGCTGGGATTTTAATAGCTGAGGGGGAAGAGAACCTCTTGACAGTAGATCGGCTGGGTTAAAAGCAGTAGGAACATAACGCTTGTTGGCACCTAATGCCAAGACCTACTACCCTATATGGCACACCTAGTAATAAATTAGCGATAAGCATAAAGGCACTAGTCGACGGTCGACTAGTCTCGGCATAGTCGCCATAGACTCCTGACAATTACTTCTGCGCGTCTCCGCAGCATCCTTTCACAGCTTGGGCAGCAGATGCAGTAGTTTCAGCTCCCGACTTCATTGTGCAATTAAATTAAAATGCAACTTTATGTCAACAAAGTAATATTACAGAATAAGCATAAGTAAAACAAGATAGGACAGCTATGGTCGAGTTTCCTGACGTTATATATTTGACCAATGACTATTTATACCTTTCCAAATATATATTCCACAAAAATATATTCTTCATACTTTACTTGGAATAAACAACTGAAACGACGAATAAACTGTATAACTTCTCTAAAAATGGTTCGATTTAGGTAATAGTTTGTGATATGCTATTACTAGTTTTTAAAGCAGCCGATTAAATAGATACGTTTTAATTAAGATTTCTATATTTTATTTGGGTTCAATTTTACCCTAATATATGCTGCTCCAATCAATGCCAAATCACAACAAACGCATAACCAAGAGCTTGTGTAGAAGATCCTCAAAGCGCATACGCAATAAATAACAATAAAGCGCATGCGAAATGGGAGGACATAATAGACAAGAATACATACATGCTGATAACAACAGTTGCAGCTAAGCATATTATGATTATTTTACATGCATTTTTTGGAGACTGCTTAGCTCAACAGTTTGGCATAAAACCTTTTTCACATAACTTTTACTTACTTTTTACTGAACTTATCTTAGCGAGCTTTCGCTTAGCCTATGTTTTAAGGCGGACTCTTGCTCTTATTATCATTGCACACATATCATAAAATTGAGCTTTTATCTCACTCCATTTCATATGCGCCCATACAATATTATAACGTTCTAAAAACATTTAATTTCATGTTATTATTTGAATTAAATGTCGTTGAAAAATCCCACAACCCAAATGCAACTAAAACGAAGAATACATCAATGCAAGGCAGAATAAAAATAACCTCCTCTAAAATTGGTCCGATTTGACTGCATTTTTTTTAGTTACATATTTACTTAAAACGCTTTTTCATACCTTTCAAACAATGCAATTGCTTCAGACGGATGGACTTAGTGGGATTAGGTCATTACGTTTTTAATGACTTTTGAAATTAATTCAATTTTAAATAATCGATATATATATCGAAAGAATTCACTTTTGGGTGGATGGCATAGTAGGCTTTAAAAAGGAACCAAAAGCCAACTAATCAAATTTTATAAAGCCAAGACCTACTATATTTAATCAGTACGCAATTAGCTCTGATGCTGAACAAAGCGGAATTTTCATATAATATTCTTTATTAATTAAAACATTTTTTTTTATTTTTTCTAATTCGATTTATTCTTTTATTTTAATGAAGATAAACTATTGTTCAGTCAAAACACACAGGCTGCGAGCTTCAGTTCTTATTTTCGTTTTTTGAATTAAACTATGTATTCTGGTTTCTACACCAGATAAGAGGGGTCAACAATCTCAGGTCTCTAAAGAAAGAGTTTCGGCTTTATGTGCTCTGCTTTCTATTTTCTTTTTTTTTTATTTTTTGTTCCACAAATGATAATTATGGGGACAATTTTTTTTTTTTAAAACATCTCCCCAGAGGCAGTCATTTATGTATATATTTTTTTTACAATTGTATCTATCTTTACATAACAAATGTATTTCTTTCATTTGTTATTGGTTATATATGTACGTCTTCTAAAATATTTTTTTATTTATATGTGAATATAAAAACATTATATATAAAACTACAGTCTCACTGTCCTTCTATTTCCCAAATTTTTAACTTATTTAATTCATCCTAAGACCATAAAAAGGTCCGTATCGATAATCTTTGTGATGTTTTCCACCGAGCCATGGATAAATCAGACGGATTCAGAAGCAAAACAATGAAACTTCCACCTAAAGGGGCCTAGGAAAGACTTTAAACATGAGGAAGAATTCAATGGCAGTCTTGAATAAAATTGAACTGCGAAACTACCGAAAATCAACAGCTTTGACAACATTTAGGTCTGTTAATCAAATATATATATCATAATACAAACTTAACTTTGGGGAGAGATGGGGGAGATTATATAAGGTAAAGTGTCTGATTGCACTCAACTTGGTGAATGCCAGCATGATCCTTATCACTGCTCTCCCCAAGCCGACGCACTACCTCCACGTGGTTCTCCCTGGATTGTCACTCAACACCCGTTGTTTGACAAACTAAAGCGCGCGACGAGAGTCCTAGCTCTTCAAACTAGGTTGTGGCGTAGGACTTGAAATCCACCCACGGAAAACAAATCTTCAGTGAATGTAGCAGATGAAGCCTCGGAACGGAACCAATCTAAAGTTGACGACCATGGCACACGTAAAAAGGACAATGATTTGAGAGTATGCACTTGGAATGTACGCACATTGTACAGACCAGGTGCTGCTCAACAGCTAGCAGATACCCTCAATAAATGTAGGGCTGACATCACTGCTATCCAGGAAATGCGATGGATAGGACAAGGTTGCCTTAGGAAGAAGAACTGCGACATTTACTACAGCTGCCATCCAGAACGGCATGAATTTGGCTGTGGCTTCGTTGTAGGCGCCAGACTGCGGCGCCGGGTCTCTCACTTTCTGCCAATAAACGAGAGACTTGCAACGATCCGAATTACTGCCAAATTCTTCAACATCAGCCTGATATGTGCGCATGCCCCAACCGAAGAAAAAGACGATGTCACCAAGGATGCTTTCTATGCGGAGCTCGACCGGGCTTACGGACGCTGTCCTTCCCATGACATTAAGATCCTCCTTGGGGATTTTAATGCCAAGGTAGGGCGAGAAGACATCTTTGGTGCCACCGTCGGGCAATTTAGTCTACACGAGACCACCTCGAGCAATGGTCTCAGATTAATAGGCTTTGCTGCAGCGCATAATATGGTAGTTCGTAGTACTGGGTTTCGTCATTTGGACATACACAAGGCATCATGGCTCTCTCCTGATCGACTGACCAGAAATCAGATCGATCATGTTGTGATCGATGCAAGGCATGCATCTAACGTACTCGACGTGCGATCCTGTCGGGGTCCCAACATCGACTCCGACCATTATCTTGTTGCAGCTAAGATTCGCACACGGCTATGTGTTGCGAAGGTTGCACGTCGAGGACTGTTGAGAAAGCTGGACATCGGGAAGCTGCAATCACAACGGACAAGGGATGCATTCTCCACTCAAGTCACAGGCCTACTGAGCCGAGCAACTCCAACACCTGAAGACATCAGCAATATGTGGGCACTCATATCCCACTCCCTGCGAACTTCTGCAGAAGAGGTCATCGGATTCCAACGTACCCCAAAGAGGAATCCATGGTACGACCAGGAGTGTCGCGACGCAACAGCTGCAAAAGACGCCGCCTACGGAAGAACACTGCAAGCTGGGGCCACAAGGGCTGTTGTCGAGGTCTACAGGTCAAGGAGGAGAGATGAGAAACGCCTCTTCAGACGCAAGAAGAGAGAACAGGAGAGGCGTGAGTGTGAGAGCATTGAGAGCAGCAGAGACCGGAATGAAGCTCGTAACTTCTACCAGAGGGTTAAGCGTCTGACCCAAGGTTTTAAGACTGGAGGAGTTGCGTGCAAGGACGATGACGGAAACCTAATCACAGATGCAGAGATTGTGCTGAGGTTATGGAGGGATCACTTCTCAAGTCTATTAGCTGGCTCTGGCCATGATGACTATGGAGAGTGTGATCCACAAACCCCAATCTATGGTACTGATGTGGACGTACCGACCCCAAGCCATGCCGAAGTCAAGGATGCAATCCAACGACTTAAAAACAATAAAACCGCAGGTGCTGACGGCCTGCCGGCTGAATTGTTTAAGGCTGCTGGTGATATGTTGGTAGGGAGCATGCACAAACTAATCAGCAAGATATGGCTTACGGAGAGCATGCCCGACGATTGGAACCACAGCATGATCTGTCCTATCCTGAAGAAGGGTGATGCCACATTGCGCACCAATTACCGTGGCATTAGTCTTCTTCCAGTCGCATACAAGGTCCTTACGAGCGTACTGTGTTAAAACCTGAAACCCCATGCCGAAGCACTGATTGGACCTTATCAGTGCGGGTTCAGGCCTGGCAAATCCACTATTGACCAGATTTTCACCTTGCGCCAAATCCTGGAGAAGTCCTACGAAAATCAGATCGACACATATCACCTCTTCGTCGATTACAAGGCAGCATTCGATAGTCCCCGGCGAGATCGCCTATATGCCGCCATGTCTGAGCTTGGTATACCAGCAAAGCTAATACGGCTTTGCATGATGACATTGAGCAACACCATCAGCTCTGTCAGGGTAGGAAATGACCAATCTGAAACCTTTTATACCAAGTGTGGTCTCAGACAAGGCGACTCGCTGTCTTGTATGCTCTTCAACATTCTAATGGAGAGTATTATAAGGAAGGCTGGTGTGCATCGGACGGGCACTATTCTAACAAACAGATGTGTCCAACTCCTTGGCTACGCTGATGATATTGATATCATTGGCCGAACCAAGCGTGATGTTACAGCAGCCTTCGGGGCTATTGAAAAAGAGTCAGCTAAAGTAGGACTGGCAGTTAACATGGATAAGACAAAGTTTATGGTGTGCTCTAGCAGGGAATCGCGGCGTCTTGATTCCCAGCTATCTGCAGGAAGCCATAGCTTTGAGTCCGTGAAGGAATTCATTTACCTTGGATCTGCAATATCTAGCACAAATGATGTCAGCCTGGAGATTAAGCGGAGAATCACACTTGCCAACAGGTGCTACTTTGGGCTCAGTAGGCACTTTAACAGTAGAGCTCTCTCTCGACCGACAAAAATAACACTCTACAGGACGCTCATTCTTCCAGTACTCTTATATGGTGCGGAGTGCTGGACAGTGGTGCAATCCGATGCAGCTGCTCTTGGAGTGTTCGAGAGAAAGATTCTCCGCAAAATCTTTGGTCCAATCTGCGTTGGCGATGCTTATCGCACCAGATGGAACCACGAGCTGTATGAGCTGTACGGGGATGTTGATATAGTAAGCCGAGTCAAAATTCAAAGACTCCGCTGGCTGGGTCACATCGCCCGTATGGAAGAAGACGCTCCGGCTCGTAAGGTATTTGATGCGGTAATCGTCGGAAAACGGAGGAGAGGACGACCCCGGATACGTTGGCAGGACCAGGTGATGGAAGCCCTGTCTACATCTGGTGTTACCAACTGGCGAGCGCGGGCCCAGGACAGGAAAGCGTGGAGGCAGATTGTGCAACAGGCTGTGACCCGATAGGGTTGTGATGGCCATTTATTATTAATACAAACTTAAACCATATCTATTTCAGATCCCTTAAGCGGTTTTCTTTGTGCAGAACCCTTAATTTCTTTGCTATACCCTTGCAGAGGGTATTATAATTTTGGTCAAAAGTGTGCAACTCAGTGAAGGAGACATCTCCGACCTTATAAAGTATATATATTCTTGACCAGGATCACCGCCTGAGTCGATATCAGCATGTTCGTCTGTCCGTCTTTCCGATTGGAAATGGCACAACCTTGGTAGTTGTAAAGATGCTTGGGGGTGTTTCCACAATTTTTTGTAGAAAACTGATTTGGTGGTGAAACTTTCATAAGGATCAACTATATACGATCCGATACTGCACCTAACTGCGAGGGTATATAAACTTCGGCTCCGCCCAAAGTTAGCTTTCCTTTCTTGATTTTTTATACCCTTGTAGAGGGTATTATAATTTTGGTCAAAAGTGTGCAACGCAGTGAAGGAGACATCTCCGACCCCATAATATATATATATTCTTGATCAGGATCACCTCCTGAGTCGATATAAGCATGTCCGTCTGTCTGTCTGTCCGTCTGTCCGTCTGACTGTCTGTCTTTCGGTTTCTACGCAAACTAGTCTCTCAGTTTTGGAGTTATCGAGTTGAAACTTTGCACACGTCCTTTTTTTTATTGCAGGTAGTATATAAGTCGGAACGGCCGGGATCGGTCGACTATATCCTATAGCTGCCATATAACTGGTTGATCGGAAATTATATAACTTTGGTGTTTTTTAAGTTAAAGGGTTGAGACTTTCCACACCTGTTATTTCTGACCAAAATATCTTGTGTACAAAATTTCATAAGGATCGGCCGACTATATCCTATAGCTATCATAGAACGATCGGAATTGGCATAACTTTGTTGTTTTAAAAGTTAGAAAGATGGGACTTGGCACAGATTCTATTTTGGACAAAATAATCTGATTTGCCAAATTTCATAAGGATTGGCCGACTATATGCGATCCGCTTTATATCTAATAATATAAGATGCTTGGCGCCAATAAGCGGACTGCGACTCAACTGCAAGGGTATATAAACTTCGGCTCCGCCCGAAGTAAGCTTTCTTTAGTTGTTTTTATTAAAATTTAAAACTAATTTTTTTTTTTGGTTCCATTAAATAATATTTTAAAACAATTACTAAAATAATTTCTTTATTCTGTATCTGTGGGCGCAGGGTGTCGATGTAACATTTTCTGTGGGCTGCGTATGTTTTCTTGAAGCGAGCGTGGGTCCGCCCAGTTTCGCCCTGGTGTTCTGCGCTTGCGATGCTGCAGTCGATGGGTTCACTGAATAGGCGATGGCCCCCGAGGGTGCGTTCAGTAGTGCCGTATTGACACGGGTTTGTGTTGAACCTTGGTCTGGCGCAGAGATCACCTCAAAAACGCATAGACCAGACCTAGTATGGGCCTATGAGGTCGAGCCAGATCATCCACCAAGAGCCGGGAAAAACTCGGAAAAGCAATGATGAGACAGGCTCTCGGCTCGTATTCTAAAATTCAATCTCTATCAAATCAAAAAAGACCATACCCATAGGGAACCCATTATCAAACATTGAACAATATTATAAATAGATTAGAGCATCTGAACAGAAATCTGACTTCCGTTCTTGACCTTTAAAGTGGATTTCACCAAATCCCGCTAAAAACTTTCGACATTGAATGCTGTGCGTTTTCTGTCAACAATGATAAATATGAGTATACTAGATTGCCATTTTGTCTAAAAAAAAGGTCTAATTTGATCTTTAGTAAAGATAGCCATTCTCACGCAAAAAATGTAAACACTATCTTTAAAACTCTATAAAAAGCAAGCTTGAAATTTCAGTTAAACAAATGTGAGTTTTACAAAACAAAAGTCGAGTTCCTCGGCTTCGTGTCTTCGGACAAAGGTATTGAGATTAACCCAAACAAGGTGTTAACCCTTGCCAAGTACCTATATCCCGTTTCATTAAAAGATCTTAGAGCCTTTCTAGGAATGGCAGGAAATTAAAGACGGTGTATAAGGGATTTCGCCAAGTTGGCTGTTAAGCTATTCATATTTTTAAAAGCGGTCAAATAAATAGACGATTTTACGGTACAATTTTAATCAGTTTCAATGTTTTTATTTGAGGGTTCAATCTAGCCAACAATGTCAGTGCCAACAAGAAAGGAAAGCTAACTTCGGGCGGAACCGAAGTTTATATACCCTTGCAGTTGAGTTGCAGTCCGCTAGGTGGCGCAACGCATCTTATATTATTAGATATATAACGGATCGTATATAGTCGGCCGATCCTTATAAAATTTGGCATATCGAATTATTTTGCCCAAAGAGGCATCCGCATCCATTCAAAATCCCATCCTTCTAACTTGAAAAACAACGAAGTTATGGCATTTCCGATTAATCTGTTATATGGCAGCTATAGGATATAGACGGCCGATCCTTATGAAATTTGGCAGGTCGGATAAGTTGGCCCAAATTAAAATCCACAGAAATTCCCATCCTTCTAACTTAAAAAAAAAACCAAGTTATGGCATTTCCGATCAATCAGTTATATAGCAGCTATAGGATATAGTCGACCGATCCCGGTCGTTCCGACTTATGTACTGCCTGCAACAGAAAGAAGGGTGTGTGCAAAGTTTTAACTCGATAGCTTTAAAACTGAGAGACTAGCTTGCGTAGAAACAGACAGACAGACGGACAGACAGACAGACAGACAGACAGGCAGACAGACGGACAGACGGACATGCTCATATCGACTAAGGAGGTGATCCTGATCAAGAATATATATACTTTATAGGGTCGGAGATGTCTCCTTCACTGCGTTGCACACTTTTGACCAAAATTATAATACCCTCGGCAAGAGTATAAAAATACAAGTAAAGGAAAGCTTAGCAATAGAAAATGAGAAAAGTGCATTTGTTTATCATTACGTACGTTACACAAATGCAAGATGAGGCAGTGTGCATCAGCTCTGAAAAAAAGCTCCCTGAAGCGCATGCACTATAAATATCAGTAAAGTGCATGCGAACGGGGGAGAAATAAAAAAAAAAAAAAACTGCTGATAAAACCGCCGCTGCTCCTCAGTTTTAGAATATAAAAATTATTTTAAACAGCTTTGCCTTTGGCTCTTTGGTTCAACATGCTTCCCCCGTTGAAGGCTGGATCTTTAACAGAATCCTTAAGAGGCAGCAGATACAACCTTGACACAGCACGTTTAGTCGTTCCAACTGCTGTCTTACCGCTATCACGCCCAGGAACCAGCTCCAGAATCCGGGCCAGGGGCCACTCCATTGGGGGTAGATTCTCATCCTTCACCAGGACTATGTCACAATTACAGGCCAGCGGTGCGCCATTTGGAACGCTGCTGCAACAGCGTAAGATACTCCAGAAATCCTGCTGCAAGAAGGAGACTCTCTGCCACCCATCTAGACGGTTAAAGTTTAGGGCAGTATGGTCCGGTTCAATAAACGTTGAGGGCGGCCCCTCATTTAGAAAATCGACACAAGGGGTTTAGAATTAATGTTTGAGGCTATGTGGCATAACAAAGTCCTCAATTCCTCGAAGCCAAGAATTGCGGGACCAACTGCCCGATATAGGTGGTGTTTCGCCGTCTTTACTGCTGCTTCCCACAGAGCAACTCGATCGGGTCATTCTTGTAACGCACAAAATTGGTAGCATTATCCGACCATTGTGAAAAGGTCCTTGACTAACTCCAAATAGAGGCAATCTCGTACTAAAGCAGATGAATACGCTCACATAACATTTGATAGGGCCCTTATTGCGAATCTCTGCCTTGCAGAAAAACGCTCCGCAAAAATCCACACCTGTTGCATCAAAACTTTGGAATCCTTCAACTCTCTCGGTCAGAAGATCAGCCATGACATGCTCCAGTAGACGAGGCTTGGCGCGAAAACAGCGTATGTATTTGTTCAAGACCCTTGAAACGCTCTTCCTCCGTTTAATGGTCCAGAATTGAGAACGGATTTTCGCAATTAGTGACCGAGGGCCAGAGTGCCGGTTCTTCTCATAAAAGTGAGTCACTATAGCCGACGTGACGGAATGGCCTCTGGGAAGAATGATCGGATCACGTTCATCAAAATCCAGCGCAGAGTTCCGCGATCGACCGTCAACAAGAAGAAAACCAGCATCATCCACAAAAGAAGCAAGCGAGACAATCTGGCTTGACGGCGGTACCAAATTGTGCGATTTTAGTAAGCTTATCTCTTCCTTAAACTCGGTAGCGACGACGCGCAATGGCAGATGGGTTCCGCCTTAGAGATCCTGTACAGAAATCCCTTCATGACAATGCGGCAATATCCTTAAGTGGAGCCGTAGCCAATAAGGTCCTGGCGCGAAGTTCGGTGGTTTCCCTTTCGGCCACAAAAGCGATGGGCCAATCATCTTTGGAACCACGAAGAAATGGCTGGCCTTCGGACCAAAGCTGGGATTTTAATAGCTGAGGGGGAAGAGAACCTCTTGACAGTAGATCGGCTGGGTTAAAAGCAGTAGGAACATAACGCTTGTTGGCACCTAATGCCAAGACCTACTACCCTATATGGCACACCTAGTAATAAATTAGCGATAAGCATAAAGGCACTAGTCGACGGCGCCGGAAGCAGAATCAGCATTATCAGCGGGAAGAATGACCGAAGCAAGCAAAACCCAGCCAGCTAAGCCAAAATGCGTTTGCAAGCAGTACACGAACAAACAATCTGAGTCAGCAGACCAGAGATGGGTAACCCTGGCATTAACATTAGTTTTAGCACGTCCATAACATTGACCTTTCTTAGATTTAATGATGTATAATTTAGCATCTTATATAAGAGTTTTTTTTTTCCAAATAATGTTAGTTGCGAAATCAGAGTGAATCGTCTCGTTACTCAGTGTCTGAACCACGGCACGGAGTGATCCTGTGTAAAACGGTTCACAAGTAGGACTCTCTGAAAGCTCTCTGAATCTGAATCTCTCTACTTCGCGTGGCTCCAGTGTAAACGGACCACAGCTAGACCCCGCGTTACCCAACCTATTCCGAGTGTTGCTCCCATGAAACGGAACACAAGGAGAACCCGCCATCCAAAGGCTAATAAAAAACTTCACTAAGGACTCTGCAGAGCGTAAACTCAAGGAAGGATACTTCGAGAAAAAAAAAAAATGATGCCAAGCTCCATAAGCTAGCACTAAGTCCTGAGAATGAGAATTTCACAAAGGCCAAAGCGCTAGAAGAGCTTGTGAAAAAATATGAAGCAATATTTTCGGCAATATTATATATAATAAAACAGGCAAAAATTTTAAGCCAAAAGCACAATCATCACGAGGAAACGAAGGAGAAGACATTATTAAAACGAAGACATGAAGGACGATTAGACGATATGGAAGACTGTCTGTGCAACCGTACCGAAGGACAGGAAGTGTCCACATACGTCAGACAACACATGAAGGAGTTATGGAAGGAAATCGTCACGGGATACCATGATTTCATCGACCTGGAACCAGCCATTAAAAATGATGGACACACCGATGACAGATTTCAGGTGGTACGAGCAGAATACTTTTCGTTTCTGAGCGAAGAATCGCGATCGCACCTCCGTTTGTAATACCACCAGTAGAAACTCCAAAGTTTGACGGAGACTACCAACATTGGCTACGATTCTACGAAATTTTTACGGAATGCATCCATAATAAAGACTACAGCGATACAGTAAAATTTCGTCATTTGGAGAATCATGTAACAGGTGAAGCAAAAAACCTAATCTCAACGTCAATTGGCGGACACACCAGTTGCCAGGGTGCCTGGCAACGACTAAAGAATCGATACCAAAATGAACGGCTGTTGATTAAATCCGCGATCCAAGAGCTTTTCTGACACTCCAGAACAAATGGATCAGCGGACCAGCTGCGCAGCTTACATGATACCGTGCTTCGAACGATCGCCACTCTCAACGCACTCAAGGTGTCAAAAGACAATTGGGAGCCAATCTTGATACAAATCTTTGACGAAAGATTGGACCCACACACGCTGTCATCTCTAGAACTAGCCGTCATCGATCCAACCAATCGACAATCTTTGAAGCAGATGTTAGAAAACCTTGAACGTCAGGCAACCAGTCAAGTAACAATGCAAAAAACTATGTCGACTGCTCTACTTCGATCCAGTTCATCACGATTGGTGTGTTCAGCCACAGCCCTGCTTACAGATAAGTCCACCGTTCTGTTAGCAACCGCCCAAAAGGCAATACATGGACCAGCCGGATCTCCTCAGCAATGCCGCACACTTCTAGATTTTGGATCACAAATTAACATAATCACCCTGATTATTAGCCATCAACCCTGAACATCGCTGCACTGGGAGGAACAACTAAAAGATCACTGAGCCGATCCTGAATTTACGCAGCAAGAATATTGATCTGTTGTTGGGCGCCAAAATCATCTCCCAGCTTATGAGGCCACTACAGGCATATTTGGGAGAAGGACAGCCACTACTAAAAGATACCGCGCTTGGATGGATTGTGAGATGGCCAGTGCGACCGGAATCAGCTCCTAAAATCGAGGCAGAACAAGACGTCGGTAATACGGCGGCTCGGACACCGGAAGCTAACGAGCCACGACAAAGTTTGATTGCATGCATCGGCAAGGAGCAAATAGTAAAATCCGGATGATTACATAGTTTTCCTCTCATGGCGGATCAACAAGAAGAGCCGCAGACAGACCCCGAACCATAAGCCCAAGGTTGTCAACTCACAACTGAAGAGCACAGAGTGGAAGGGCCAGTAACCAAGGAAATGCAAGGAGTGGAAGTTACCTCCTATCTGGCATGGGTAACATGCATCTCCAAAAGGGAGCAAGAAGCAAGGTCAAGAGAGGACCAAGAGTCCTGTATCCGCCCTGACCAACCAGAGAGAAGGTCTAGTACTTCATGGGATGCCCAAGGAGAAAGGTTAAGAGGGCGCGCAACAAGGCGAAGGAGACAACAGGTCGGATAGAATAATCGTTGGTATCTTATAAATCTTGGAGATCTCACCCACCATTATGTGTATCAACATTATGTTTTTAATAGTTAGTTTTAAGATCCACAATATTTCTAGTGCAAGGGTACACATCGGTTCACTGAGACGGTCCAACAACAAACAGCCGCATTGGATTGAGTTCCTCAATGGGGGGGACAATGTTGGCACCTAGTGCCAAGACCTACTACCCTATATGGCACATCTAGTAATAAATTAGCGATAAGCATAAAACAATATCCAACCTACTAACCCGGCACTAGTCGACGGCGCCGGAAGCAGAATCAGCATTATCAGCGGGAAGAATGACCGACTGACCGAAGCAAGCAAAACCCACCAAGCTAAGCCGAAATGAGTGTGCAAGCAGTACATGAACAAACAATCTGAGTCAGCAGACTCAGAGGTGGGTGACCCTGGCATTAACATTAGTTTTAGCACGTCCATAACATTGACCTTTCTTAGATTTAATGATGTATAATTTAGCATCTTATATAAGAGTTGTTCTTCTGAAATAAAGATAGTTGCGAATTCAGAGTGAATCGTCTCGTTACTCAGTGTCTGAACCACGAGACTTAAAATCAACCCTACTTCGATTGGCTCCTGTGTAAACGGACCACAGGTAGACCCTGCGTTACCCAACCTATTCCTAGTGTTGCTCCCGTGAAACGGACTGCCATCATAAAATTTTAAGTATGACTCTCTATCACCCTCGGGTACGCCTTCCAAAACCTCTGGGATCTTAGAGCACCATTTCCTTAATTGAAACTAACCCTTGTTCAACAGGCTCGATGTATGAGCTATTATCTCAATCGCTTCAGTCTTCGTTGGGGCACCAGATATGAGCTCGTCCACTTGAAAGTCCTGGAGGACAATATGAGAGCCATCGGGAAAACCGGCACCTTCATCCTTAGCCAGCTGGTGCATTGAGCGAGAAAAGACACTGGCTTGGTGCCATAACCTTTACGTGCCATAACCTTAAAAACCTTTACGTCATCATGGATAGAATCTCTCCAGAGGGTCCACTGCAGTGAACTATCATCCGGAAAGACCCTTACGCAACGGTACATCTTGCAACTGTCTCCGTTCAAAGCTACAAGGTGAGACCGAACCCAAAGCAAGGTATAATAAAGCTTAGGTTGAATCACGGGGCCGCACATCAGGACATCTTTGAGGGAATAACCAGAGGATGTAGCAGCCGATCCATCGAACGCAACTCTCAGCTTAGTAGTGGAACTGTCTTCCTTCAGGAATCGAGCTCCTCCTTAGTAGCCTGAACGATAGGCGCAGTGCAGGCATCACATTCCCAGAATTGGTGGAGAAGATAATCGAGGCCATCGTCAAAAGGGTTGGCGGATTCAGTAGGAACCATCTTACATGAGGCGGCCAATCGAGGTTTTCCTGGGGTGCCACCTCCTCCAGAAACTATCCATCTAAAGCGCGTCTTCTGCACCAGAGGCAGACCGTCTCCTAGCTGGATTTGCCCGACTAAGAGCAGATCAATCAAGAAAGGGAAGCTAACTTAAGTTTATATACCCTTGCAGTTGAGTCGCTGTCCGCTAGGTGGCGCCACGCGGATCGTATATAGTTGGCCGATCCTTATGAAATTTGCCATATCGAATTATTTTGCCCAAAGAGGAATCCATTGCACTTCCTCTCTTTATCTCAAAGCGGACGGACGTGTTTTTTGTGCGCACTGAGTTTATTTTTTTTTGTACACGATGTTGTACACAACATAAACATCGATTATTTCTATTCATATACAAAAAAAAAAAATAAACAAATTGCAATTTATATATTCGTATCGCTTCGCGTGTGCAGTGATATATTTGGAGGTAAAATAATAATTTGATTAATTTTCCTTCCAAACACAGCTCTGCTCTGCTTCTTTATCTCTTACGGTGTTTGCTTCTATTCTATTGCTCCTATTCTCGCTCAATAGAGATTCTTATCTCTATTCTTTGCATTTTACTAACTCGCACTAACTGCTCTCTTTAATCTTCCCCTTCGTTTCCCTGGCACAGTGGTACAAGGTTCATCAATATTATTAATAAATTAATTATTGAATTTTTAATAAAATTTTTAATAAATGAATTATTTTAAATTAAATTATTTGGATATTATTATTAGGGTAGGAGTCGATACTATGCGGCGCAGCTATCGAGGTTCGCCGTGGAAATTGTTCGCGTCATTCTGCGTTAATAAGAATATTGTCAAACACACATCTTACTTTACACTAAATACTTGGGTTTGTGGGTCCTATGCCGGCTCACAAAATCATGGAGTTGAGTTAATAGCAAGACTGATGGCTGAAGTTGTAGATCTTGGAACATATAAAGGAGATTATTATTGTTTGTGTGACTCCTCGGTTGCCCTATCTTGGATTCAAGATGAACCTACTCGATTTAACGTGTTTGTTTCTAATCGCGTCTCTTCCATACAGGAGTTTACCAAGGTAATGAAAAGCCGTTATGTTCCTACTGCTTTTAACCAGCCGATCTACTGTCAAGAGGTTTTCTTTCCACTAAGCTATTCAACTCCCACCTTTGCTTCCAAGGCCAACCATTTCTTCGTGGTTCCAAAGATTATTTGCCCATCTCTATTGGGGCCGACAAGGCAACCATCGAACTTCGCGTCGGGACCATATTGGCAACGGCTCAACTTAAGGATATTGCTGCATTGTCAAAGTTTGCCAACTCGTTTCCCGCTTTACAGAGGGTATTTGCCTTCATTTACAAATTTTGCCACCGCATCCGTCACGAAGGCCGTCAGCCAACGGGTACTACAGGGGGAGAAACGCGTGTTTTCATGTGCCGTAACTGTGTACACCGCTGGTAGTGCGACTATACTCTCCACGTGAGGGCGGCTGGTAACAAATCCCGGTAAGGTCATGTCTCTGCCGAGGATGCTGGCGAATCGTAGTCGGGCGGGGAGAAGAACACTCCCTTCCTCAAATCACCCCAATCCAAGGTGGAACAGCATATGCCGAGGGATGCATGTCCGGGGGGGTGCACGGACGTTAATATGCGGACTCTGGGGGACCGGCCGACCCCTCAGTTTCAATCAGGCTTATCATGATAAGCGGGCTAACTCATGATGGACGAACCCCTTCCCGCCTACTCGTGGGTCCAAGTATGAATTCAAACAAAAATATAAATAAAAATAGTGGAGAACGGAACTCCCCAAGAAAGTCCGGAAATGGGATCATGGATCCGACAATCTCCAAGGCAGATAGAGGCCAAAGAGATGCTGGGATGGCGAAGCTCCCCATTGAGGGACAACGTCCGGAGGCGATCTGCGCCGGTGTAGGGGGAGATGCCACGGCACCGACCACCAAAACTGGGCCCACTATGGGACCACCGAACGGTGTGGGGGGCAAGACCCCAGGGTCGAGCTCCTCTCGCACCGGCGGCATCCCTAAGAAAGACCCTGGTCCGGCGACTGCTGGCCCCTTGCAGCGGAAGGGCTCCTACAAGGATAGGAGGAGAGCGGCCTTCATTCTGATGAGGGCAGACCTATCGGCGGAATCCAAACCCGACCAGGCTGAGATAATAAAGTGGGCGAGGGAAATCCTGCCTGACTTTCAGCCAGCAAAAGCGGGAGTGAGACTGGATCCGAAGAAGCCGGCAGAAGTAGGCGACTCTGCCAAGGATAGAGCACAAAGTGCGAAGAGACAGAGGTCGACGGACGGTGGAAAAAAAGGTGCAGACGCAACAGAGCAACAGATCCTTCGCAGAGGTTACTAAGGGCAGGACCATCATTGGGGTCGTTGACAACGGCTCCAAAGATGGCCTGATCCCCAAGGAGCTTTGGCGGAGGGTGGTGAACGAGCTGCATGGTGCTAAGATGCTCAAGAGCGGAGGACCTCCACCGGACTGCAAAGACGCAGGGTGGTACCAAGGTAGCATCAAGGTGATAGCGTGCCAAGATGCGAGGTCTGTAAGCCTCTACAAGCGCATAATTGCGTCGCTTGGAGAGGTTTACCCAGGAGCCAGTCTGGAGGCGGTGGACTGGGACAAGATCCCCAGCAAACCGAGGGCCCGCGTATGGCTGACAGAGAAGCCGGATCCTGCTACCAAACTGGCCATGCTCAAGATGTGCAATCCCAAATTCCCTACGGCAGACTGGAGAGGACTCACTGCTAGGCTCCGACACCGAGGCTGAGGTTACTGTGGTGGAACATCTAAAGGATGTCTCTGACATTCCTGCATATAAATCTCCATCACAGTAAGGTGACATCCGCCGCCCTCCTGTTCCATCTCGCGGAGAGTGGAGATGACGTGGCCCTCATCCAAGAACCCTGGATCCATGGAGACAGGGTTCTCGGTTTGGGGGCGTCAGATTTCAGGCTGTACACAGCCGATGTAATAGGTAAAAAGCGAGCATGCATACTCGGAAAAAAGAGCCTTAACATTTTCTTGCTATGAAATTTCAGCAATGAAGATCATGTAGCCGCATCGATAGAAGGCCCAGGCGGCCATCTAAGAATATGCTCGACGTATATGGGTCATGACCAAATAGGACCCCCACCGCACTTGCTACTCAGGCGGCTTGTGGAAGACAGCGAAAGGAGGAAAATCGACCAACTAATAGGATGCGATGCCAACGCTCATCACAGTCAGTGGGGAAGCACGGACACAAATGAGAGGGGTGAGTCAATCTTCGATTTTATCCTCAGCTCTAAGCTTCTAGTGGGTAACAGAGGTTCAGAACCCACCTTCGTCGTCAAGAACAGGAGAGAGGTTCTTGACATTACACTATTCTCGCACTCCTTGGCTGATGCAATCACCAGCTGGAGAGTGCTAGACAACACTCCTTTTCAGACCACCGCTACATTGAGGTTGCCGTAAATTTTGAAAACGTCACCAAGCAAGCAGCTCGAAACGAATAGGAAGGCAAACTGGGAGCTCTACAAAAAGATACTGGATAGATCCCTAGGTGAACCACTCTATAAAAAGCTCTATAAAAAGATACTGGATAGATCCCTAGGTGAAACACCTTCAGAGACTATCGAGACTTACGAGGGGCTGAACGCCATGATGGGAAAGCTTACTGCGACGAGCGCAAAAGCATACCACAGGGCCTGCCCCAAGAAAAGATTACGCAGCAGCAGATCGAAGAAGCCTCCATGGTGGACCTCGTCGCTAGCCCCCTTCAAGAAAAATGCACGTAGGGCCTTTAACCACCGTACCAACACAGACGACGCGTGGGAGGCCTATAAAGCCGAACTCAGGCGGTATAACAAAGAATTGCGAAAGGGCAAAGAAGGTTGCCTGGGCCAATTTCTGCACCAATACGACGACCAATCGAGGGGGGCACGGATTATTGCGTGCCCATCGACCAACCCATCACTAATTACAGAATCATCATCCCCTCGAGGGAGGAATGGGACACCCGGACCGGAGGGCTCCATTCATATCTACACAGATGGATCAAAACTTAACGGCCAGGTGGGAGGCGGTTACTTTTGTGAACATTTGAGCCTAAAAGAGTCCTTCAGACTCTTGTTTGTCTTGTAGTGTTTTCCCGGCTGAAGTAGTAGCCATTAGGGAAGCACTGGAATCCCCAGAACTAAGGGGCAATCGGGATACAATATGGATCTTCTCAGATAGTCAGGTAGCGCTCAAGGCACTCGACGGATTCTCGTCCAACTCCAGGACAGTCAATGACTGTCGCAGATCTCTCAACGAGATGGCTGAACAGGATGACATCTACCTCATTTGGGTTCCCGGTCACAGGGATCACGAGGGAAACTGCGCTGCAGACGAACTAGCTAGGGCAGGGACTACCTGCCCTCTCCTACCGGAGAAAGAATTAGTAGGCATAACCTTGGCTACTTGCAGGCTAAAGTGCAGGGAGTTTTTTGACCTGGCAGCCAATAGGAAATGGAGAAATCTCCAGACCTGTAGAACATCACGTTTGATCTGGCCGACACGCTCTCAGAAAAGATCGGCGAGACTTATTGCTCTGACAAGACCGGAATGCAGCCTAGCGATTGGGGCAATCACTGGGAACTGTCTGATAGGCGAACACGCGGCCAGGCTAGCAGTCCCCCACAATGATTTCTGCAGGAGCTGCAGGGATGAAGAGGAGGTGGAATCGGTCACGCATCTCCTATGCCACTGCCCGGCACTTGGTAGCAGCAGACAAGGAGGAACCCATCTGCTGTTGAGCGTCGTCGCTACCGAGTTTGAGGAAGAGATAAGCTTACTAAAATCGCACAAATTGGTACCGCCGTCAAGCCCGCTTGTCTCCAGCATCATCCTCTGCGCTGGATTTTGATGAACGTTATCCGATCATTCTTCCCAGAGGCCATCCCGTCACGTCGGCTATAGTGACTCACTTTCATGAGAAGAACCGGCACTCTGGCCCTCGGTCACTAATTGCGAAAATCCGTTCTCAATACTGGACCATTAAACTGGTGAAGGATGAGAATCTACCCCCAATGGAGTGGTCCCTGGCCCGGATTCTGGAGCTGGTTCCTGGGCGTGATAGCGGTAAGACAGCAGTTGGAACGACTAAACCTACTGTGTCAAGGTTGTGTCTGCTGCCTCTTAAGCTTCCGTTAAAGATCCAGCCTTCAACGGGGGAAGCATGTTGAACCAAAGAGCCAAAGGCGAAGCTGTTTAAAATAATTTATATATTCTAAAACTGAGGAGCAGAGGCGGTTTTATCAGCAGTTCTTTTTTTTGTTTATTTCTCCTCCGTTCGCATGCACTTTACTGATATTTATAGTGCATGCGCTTTAGGGACCTTTTTTGTAGAGCTGATGCAAACTATCTCATCTTGCATTTGTGTGGGTTCCCCGCCTCGCCCCGTGGCCAACGTAATGATAAACAAATGCACTTTTCTCATTTTCTATTGCTAAGCTTTCTTTTACTTGTATTTTTGGCACTGACATTGTTGGCTAGATTGAACCCTCAAATAAAAACATTGAAACTGATTGAAATTGTTTGAATTGTTAAGTTCGGGAATCGATCTGCAGTACTGACCATATTAAGTTTAGGGTAGTCAATGACCATCTGATATTTTTGTTCTCCTAAGGCAAGAGGTATATAGTTTTCTATAGAACGATCCACACTGGAGAATTTTACGCGGATTTTGAATGACGAAATATTTCATTGTCCGGATTCCTTGAAATTCTATGAAATTGATCAAATTTCGAGTAAACAGGACACTCAGTTGGAGCTCTGATTTCACCATCCCTTCATCCACCCTTGTAGCGTATGGAAGATTTTCGCCTGGGTCGGAAAGTTCTGATAAGTTGGTCTAAATCGTATTTCTGATCTCTGTTCAGGTGCTCTAATCTATTTATAATATTGTTCAATGTTTGATAATGTGTTCCCTATGGGTATGGTCTTTTTTGATTTAATAGAGATTGAATTTTAGAATACGAGCCGAGAGCCTGTCGAGTTTCTCATCATTGCTTTTCCGAGTTTTTCCCGGCTCTTGGTGGATGATCTGGCTCGACCTTATAGGCCCATACTAGGTCTGATCTATGCGTTTTTGAGGTGATCTCTGCGCCAGACCAAGGTTCACCACGAACCCGTGTCAATACGGCACTACTGAACGCACCCTCGGGGGCCATTGCCTATTCAGTGAACCCATCGACTGCAGCAGCGCAAGCGCAGAACACCAGGGCAAAACTGGGCGGACCCACGCTCGTTTCAAGAAGACATACGCCGCCCACAGAAAATGTTACATCGACGCCCTGCGCCCACAGATACAGAATTAAGAAATTATTTTAGTAATTGTTTTAAAATATTATTTAATGGAACCAAAAAAAAAATTAGTTTTAAATTTTAATAAAAAAAAATCAAGAAAGGAAAGCTAACTTCGGGCGGAGCCGAAGTTTATATACCCTTGCAGTTAGGTGCAGTATCGGATCGTATATAGTTGATCCTTATGAAAGTTTCACCACCAAATCAGTTTTTTACAAAAAATTTTGGAAACACCCCCAAGCATCTTTACAACTACCAAGGTTGTGACATTTCCAATCGGAAAGACGGACAGTCGAACATGCTGATATCGACTCAGGAGGTGATCCTGGTCAAGAATATATATACTTTATAGGGTCGGAGATGTCTCCTTCACTGAGTTGCACACTTTTGACCAAAATTATAATAGCCTCTGGCACTATATGTTTTAAGGAGGGCCCCTGGAGCAAATCGGGACCGAGTTTTACTTTACCCCCGTGGGTAAGTCTGACATTCAAGCGGGAAAGTTTCCATGGAGGAATTAGGAGTAAAGGCTGAAGGACCCCCCGTGGGTAAGTCCGACAGTCTCAAGTGCGGTATTTAGAGCGAGTGCGAAGGATCTGCGAGTCAGTAGCCAAAGGACCCTCTGTGGGTAAGTGCAGCGGCGGTACGCGAGACAATCAAGCAATAGAAGTCAAGAGCAAGTGGGAACAGAATCAAGGATCCGCGGCGGAACCGAAGCCCAAGGGTAAATCGAGTCGGGTTAGGTTATTCCCGGGACACGGCAGGTATCCTGGCGATAGCGACGGATCGGCCTGGCGTACGCCTTGTCGGATCCTGATCAATAAGTCCAGATGTGATCGTGTGAAGAAAGGGATAGCCAGCTCGGGTACTCAAGCCCAACAGTGAAACCAAGCAACCCGGGAGACCACGATGAGCCAAAGATACCAAAGGTCCACGGCACCCGCAACGGAAGAGCAGCAACAGAAGGAGCGACGATGAGGGAGCAGCAGTGACGACGAGGGAGCAGCCGCGACGACGAGCGAGCAGCGGCAGAAGAAGATAACAGCAACAACACAGGCCCCGCAACCCAGAGTCCGTGAGTCCAAACGAAGGGAACCGTGAGACGCTTCGGCGCCAGGCCCAAGACCACACGACCTGCCAGGCGCAAGCTTTGGATCGACGGGAGGACGAGCGGTCGGTCGGCTGAGCCAAGCGGCGTGTTATTTCTGGGCTCGGACAATCACGTCGAATCTATAAATTCGGTAGAACGTACCCCCAAATTCTGTGAGCTAGTCGCGGCATTTGTTGCAAACAAAACAATAGCAAAAACAGTTCGTTACCTCTGGCGCCCAAGCTACGTGATTGCTTTAGAGTCTAGGAGTAACTCAGCTTCAAGATGGGGAAGAAAAATTGGATTTACGCGCTTCGCTAAGAGGAGTTGTGCGAAGTGGCCGCCTTCAGTCTTCGGAACACTTCCTTTAAATTTGCCATATGCTCCTCCTTCGTGCGTCCGATCACGATAATGTCATCTTGATACGCAAATGCGTGCGGAGCCATGTCCGGGCCTATGACCTGGTCTAAAGCCCTTTGAAATGTTGCCGAGGCCGAGTGTAAAGTTAAGAATAAACACAGATAAGTGCCATTTCTTCAGGGAAGAGCTGTTGTGGCGTCGTGGTATCGGCGATTCGTCCCTGATTTCGCTGGGATCGCAAGGCCGTTGACCGATCTCCTACGAAAGGTAACAAAGTGGGAGTGGACGGCAAGACACCAAGAGGCGTTTGAGAAGTTAAAGTCGCGTTTTAGAGGATCCAGTGCTAGCATGTCCCGATTTTACGAAGAAGTTTGTGCTGCAAACAGATGCTGAAATGGTTGAACAATATAGAAAGCCCACTTGGAAGGATCGCGACATGGGTCTTTGAGTTGCAACAGTACGATTACGTTATCAGCTAAGGAAAAGGCAAGCTGAACGTAGTCGCGGATGCACTTTTCCGCTAGCCGATAGTGGAGAAGCTGAGGAGTGCCACAGCAATCGAAGACACAGAATGCATTTGGATAGGCTCACTGAAGAAAAAGATAAAGGAAAACCCACAGAACATGTTCCACACAGCGCCGGGAGCGAGGAAGTAGCATCGTGGAAAATATGTGTGCCGATGGACATGAGGCAACAGGTGCTGAAGGAGAACCACGACGCACCAACAGCGGGACATCTAAGGTAGCAGCAAGGTACTTCTCTTAAGGGATGCAGATGGACGTGAGGAAATATGTCAGGAAATGCGAGACATGCATGCGGTATAAACCAAGCCAGATGCAGGCCGCAGGGAAAATTCTGACACAGGTCCCAGAGGAGCCGTGGGCGACGGTATGTGCGGACTTCGTGGGACCATTGCCGAGGTCCAAGCACGGGAATCGATCGGTTCTCAAAATGGACAGAAATGGTCCCAATGCGAAAAGCCACAACAGAGACGCTGCAGAAGGCAATTCGCGAAAAGATCATCGCTAGATACGGGGTGACAAAGGTGACAATGGTGTCCAGTTCACCAGTAGGAGCTTCAAGAAGTTTCTCTAGGAGCTCGGAGTTTGCATCAGTTTACAGCACCATACACGCCGCAGGAAAACCCTACGGAAAGGGCAAACAGGACGGTGAAGACGATGATCTCCCAGTTTTGCTGGCAAGGACCAAAGAACATGGGACGAGCACTGGCCAGAATTAATGCTGGCGGTGAACTCGAGCGTGTCAGATTCCACGGGATACTCACCATGCTTCATCACCCAAGGCAGAGAGCCAAGAATGCCGAAAGCGATATTCGACAAAGGGGCATTGGGGAAAGGAGAAGCACAGGAAAATGCTACAAAATTACAAGAATTGTTCGAGCTGGTGCGAGAAACAAGGAGAAACAAGGAGCGCGCGGCGCACTACAATCTGAGGAGGCGGTAGGGGAGCCCGAAGATCGGCGACACGGTGTGGGCAAAGGAGCACCATTTGTCCAAAGCGGCCGAAGGTTTCGCGGTGAAACTAGCGCCGAGATACGACGGGCCATACATAGTGAAGAATTTCATTTCGCCGGTGATCGCCGTGACGTCACGGGAGCACGAAGAAAGAGAAGAGAGTCCACGTAAGTGAGCTACAAGCCTAACTGAAGGAATCGGGCAGAAGAAAAAGGAGAATGTGCAACACACCAATTTTGTCAACACACAAAAAAAAAGGGGGCAAAGAAAAGGCCGAAAGCCAAACAAACGGAGAAAGGAAGAGACCTACAACGGGAGCAGGAAAAAGGACAAAAGAACCGTAAGAATAGATGTATGATGGGTGATGGCCCAGGGGCCAACGGAGTGAGGGCGATTCCGGTGGGCAAAGCAAGGAGGAGGAGGACCTTCGGCCCAGCTTGGCGCTGGCAAGGGCCAGAGGAAGGTTGGCCAAGGAGATGGCCAAAGAAGCGGTCCGCCGATGGAAGGCGGAGGCAGCTGCAAGGCGTGCCGCAATGCTCCGAAGAGCGGCGCGTCGGAGATGCCAGCTGAGCAGGGCCACCGGCGGGGCCGGGGGGCCAGGAAGGAGGCGCTGGAGGCGAGACTGAGAAGGATGACGGGGCCACGGGAGTGGCCAAGCCGGAAGTGGAAGCCGGCGAGGCCACCCACCCCGCACCTCCAGGAGCAGAAGGAGAAGGAGGAGGAGGAGGAGCAGGAGCCATGGACGCGAGGTCCATGGGTGTGGCCGGCCCCGACGGAGAAGCCGAGGTTGGAGAGGCAAGTTTCCTGCCCGGAGAAGAGGCCTCCTAGGACGGTGCTCCAACGAGCGGAGTCGGCAGGAGACGGAGGAGCGGTGCCCGAGCACAACTGGCCGCCAGAGCTGCGACAGAAAGTGGAGGAAAAGGCCAGGAGGAGGAGAAAGAAGGTGGAGCGTGGTCTGGCAGGTGGGGCAGGAGAGTTTTCGGGTGCACCCAAAAACTGTAGCACAAACAGAAAATATATATAATAAAGAATTACAAAATAATTACAAAACAATTACGAAAGCCAAAAAAAAGGGGATGGGGAGGTAAACAGAAAAAAGGAACACTGAAAAAAAAAATCAAAAAAAAAATTATCAAAAAAAAATATATTTCAAAAAAATATTAAAAAATAATATATATTAGAAAAATGAAAATATGAAAAATATGCATGTAAAAAAAAATATTAAAAAAAAAATATACATTGTAACGAACTGTTTTGCTATATTTTGTTCGCAACAAATGCCGCGACTAGCTCACAGAGGTTGAGGGTACGTTCCACCGAATTTATAGATTCGACGTGATTGCCCGAGCCCAGAAATAACACGGAATGCTTCGTTTCAATCAAATCCCCTTTATAATCTTTTCTTTACAAAGAATAAGAGAATCTCACCGGCTGTTTGGCTCAGCCGACCGACCGCTCGCCCTCCCGTCGATCCCCGATCCCCGCTCCTCGCGCCCGGCAGGTCGTGCGGTCTTGGTGCCTGGCACCGAAACGGCTCACGGTTCCCTTCGTACGGACTCACGGACTCTGGTTGCGGGGCCTGTGTTGTAACTGCCGTCTCCTGCGCTGGTCTTCTGCTGCCGCTGCTTGTCCGTCGCCGCCGCTCCCTCGTCGTCGCTGCTCCTCTGACGCCTCTGCTGTTGCTGCTCCTCTTTTTGGGTGCCGTGGCCCTTGGGATCTTTGGCTCGCTGCACTTGCCCTTTCGCCGTGGCCGGCACCTAATCCGTGTTAATAGGCCGAGTGGCTCCCCTCCCAGGCATACGCCGGGCAGGATATGCTCCTCGCTGCTTAGCGGCCGGATCAGGGCACTGAAATCCGCTGAAATGGTTTTCCACTTGTGTCTTGCACACCCATAGGCGGTCGAAGACGTTGTGTCGGATGTTTACAGGTTTTGCAAATATCGCACTGCGCTATATAATTGCGCACATCTAACACCATATTTGGCCAATAGAGGTTTCTCCGAATTCGCTCGAGACATTTAGCCACCCCACCATGCGACGATGTTGGTTGGTCATGGGCAGACTGAATTACGCTTGCTCTCAATTCGCGTGGAACTAGAAGTTTGTAATTCGCATCGTCAACTTCTTGATTTCCGCTAGCAAAGCCTGCTCTATAATATATATAGATATCCATGACTCGAAATCCAGGTACACTGAATTTTTGGACACGGTCCCTTAGCTGACGGTATTCCTTCGATTCGAATGCATCTGACCGCAAGTCAATCTCTGGAAATACGTCTACTTCTATCGCCAGTATCTCGGTTGGTTCCTCAAACGATCGGGATAGGGCGTCAGGTACGACGTTTTGACTCCCCTTTCGGTGTTCGATTTTAAACACAAAGCCTTGTAGCTTAATTGCCCACCGGGCAAGTCTCCCGCTGAGGTCGGTATTAGTCATCAGCCATCGCAGGGCTGAATGATCGGTAACAACTGTAAAATTATGCCCTTCTACATACATGCGAAACTTCTTGATAGCAAACACCACGGCCAGACACTCTAATTCGGTAACCGTATAGTTACGTTGAGCTCCATTCAATTTTTGGGACATGTATGCGATTGGACGTTCGTTGCCTAATTCATCGCATTGTGCTAGCACTCCTCCAACTCCGCACATTGACGCATCACATTGGATTATAAATGGCTTGTCGTAATCAGGATGAATTAGAAAAGGAGCAGCACACAGCTTAGATTTGACTTCGTCAAAAGCTTTCTGAGCGTCCTCGTTCCAGCTAAAGATCTTTCCGCGAAGTAAATCAGTAAGTGGGGCTGTTATTGTTGAATACTGGGATATGAATCGACGGTACCAACCGCACATACCAAGAAAACGTCTCAGTTGCTGTTGGTTTTTGGGGATAGGAAACTGAGATACCGCACTGACCTTTTCTGGGTTCACTTGCAGTGTTCCTTCACCCACTACATAACCTAGATATTCTACTTTTCGAAGGCAAAATTGGCTTTTCTTAATGTTGATTGTATGGCCTGCGTGGCGTAATCGCTTTGCCACATCTGATAGGTGCTTTAAATGCTCGTCGAAACTTGGTGACATGATAAGGAGGTCGTCCAAATAGACGAACACGTGAGATTTCATTTGATACGGTATGACTTGGTCTATCAAGCGACACATTGTCTGAGGGGCGTTGCACAGTCCGAAAGGCATATGTCTAAATTGGTATAATGGACTATTTGGAACGGTGAATGCCGTTTTAGGTCGGGACTGAGGGTCTAAATTGATTTGCCAAAAGGCATCTTTCAAATCAATTTTTGAAATGCAGTGAACTGGGGGAAACGGCTTAACAATCCTTCTAGATTCGGAATCGGGTATGAGTCTTTTATCGTGACCTCGTTTACCTTCCTAGAATCGAGACAAAACCTGACTTTATCGGGCTTGACTATTAATACAATCGGAGATGACCATGATGATGCGGAGGCTTCTTCAATTACTCCTAATTTAATCATCCTGTCGATCTCAGCGCACAGAAGCTTTTCACGTGCTGGTGATAACGGGTAATGTCTTTGTTTGATTGGTTTGGCATTGCCGGTATCAATCGAATGTTCGATTAAGTTCGTAATGCCAAGACCATTCACTTCTTCTCCTTATCTCCAAGCGGATGGACTAGTTTTTTTTGTGCGCACTGCGTTGTCTTATTAGATTGCTTATTAGATTTTCATAAACAATCGGTGTTTATTTCTATTCACTTAAAAAAAAAAAAATAAAAAAATTAAAATATTGCAATTCATAGATCCGTATCGCTTCGTGTGTGCAGTGATATATTTGGAGGTAAAATAATAATTTTATAAATTTTTCTTCCAAACATAGCCCTGCTCTTCTTCTTCATCTCTTACGGTGTTGCTTCTATTCTATTGCTCCTATTTCTCGCTCAATAGAGATTCTTATCTCTATTTCTTTGCATCTTACTAACTCGCACTAACTGCTCTCTTCAATCTCCCCCTTTCGTTTCCCTGGTACAGTGGTACAAGGTTCATCAAAACTATTATTAAATTAATTATTGAAATTTTAATAAATTTTAATAAATTAATTATTTAAAATCTTAATAATTATGGAATTTAAATTGGTCTGTGCATTGAAGTCTTGTAATAAGACAATCTCGTCTTCCCAGCCTACCATCCTGTTGTGCTATTAATAGTTTTTAATAGCAGCCGAATAAATACACGCGTTTCAAATCAGGGTTCAATATATTTTATTTTGGGCTCAATTTAACCCTAATATAAATTCCGCGGCCGGTCCAAAACAATGCCGAATTAAAAGTCCATAAATCTAAGAGCTTGCGCAGAAGCTCCATCAAAGCTCCCAAAGTGCATGCGCTACAAATAACAATAAAGCGCATGCGAAACTGGGAGACAAAACAGAGACGAAAACATGCTGATAACAACAGCTGCAGCTTAGCATATTATGATTATTTTAAATGTACTTTTTTGTGGCTGCTTGGCCCAACATCCTCCCCCCATTGAAGGGTGGGCCTTCAATAACACTGTTGGAAGGGGCAGCAGTCACATCATTCCAGTGGTTATTCCTTGGGCTGTCTTTCCTAGCATAGAGCGACGACACATCCCGTGATAGTTCACCGCGTCCAGAAATCACCCAGCCAAATCGAGTATTCTGGGCAATGGGAAGCCCGTGACCTAATTGGATTTGACCAGCCGACAATAGGTCAAAGAATAAGCTGGCTCCAATCAACAGGTCCACTCGCTGCGTTTTGTAGAAGTTAGGGTCAGCTAGATCCAAATTGCCAGGAATCTTCCAGCGCGAAGTATCTATGTCCTGGCTAGGTTGATAGTCCGTTATATGTGAAGCTACAACAGCCTCAATTTCCACTGAGTACGTGCTAAGGCGGGACTTCAAGCACACATTAACGGATGCTCCATCCGTATCAAACCCAGCGCCGCCGAAACCGGCCACCGTAGTGGAGCATTTGGAACGGCCAAGCTGAAGTTCATTCGCCAGCCACGACGAGATGAGGTGCACTTGTGAGCCGGAATCCAATAAAACTTGGCAAGGCAAGAAGGCTCCAGATCTACCACGAACGAGTACATTGGCTCTTGGCAGGAGCACTAGCTCAGCATTGCGATCCTGGTTCATAACAGGGTTGATTGAGCGGGATGGGTGCGCAACAGTAACGGCACCGATGGGACGGGAGACTCGTGCGGGTGAAATCTGCCCGCGAGGGTGCAACAAAATATGATGACGGTGATTGCACGTCGAGCAGCGGGAAGCTGAGCATCCGCGAGCGAGATGGCCATCCTCCAGACAAATAAAACATCGAGCCAGACGCCGCACTTCGTAGTACCGTTCCTCAATTGTCAAAGCACTAAATTTTGAACAAGAAGGAAGCTCGAGCACCGAAATGCCACACAGGGCGCATAGAGCAGGACGGGCGTTAATAACCATGCAAGAAGATCGGTTATTCGAAGATCTACCTCGGCCCACTTGGTTAGCTGGTGGAGACGCCGCCAAAGAAAACTCGACGCATTCAAGAGTCCGGCACCTTTGCTCCAAGAATCGTGCCATGGACTCCCAAGACGGAATGCTGTCGTTGCTTCCGGCGAGAATGTCTTCCCACTTGGCCTTTGTGGCAGGATCCAACTTCTGCAGGATAATCTGGATAAGCAACCATCCTTGGATCTTGGCAGCTGATCCGGAACTCAGAAGAGCCCGCATATGCCCATTGAACCGATCCGATAGCTCCCGCAAAGTAGCAACAGATCATGGCTAGACCACACGAAGCTGTAGGATCTCATTAATGTGAGACTGAAATATTAAACGCCTCCAAGGCTGACTAGCGCAGGCATGAAATGAGCCACCGGAGCTTTTCCATTTTCGTTAGGTGAGGATGGCTGTCGATCGTGGTCTTAAAAAGGGCGCAGAAATCCGGCCACTCGGCATAGCCGCCGCTAAATGTTGGCATCGGCAACGGTGGCAAGGAGGGGGCTTCCTTGTATGGCATTGGCGATACACTGGCACCGTCGACACTGGCACTGGCAAGTGTGGAGCAGCGATTCTCATGGAGCGCTTGGCAACCTCCACCTGAATTTCCACTTGCACATTAGTCGCCAGCTGCGAGAATCTCCTATACAGATCACTCCCGATCTCGCTAAAATTAAGCTCCTGCAACTCTTCTTGAAGCGCGGTGAACCGCTCACGCAAACGCTTCTCCACCGACTCCAGCGCCATAATGGAAGAACCTTGTGATGCAGCGCCTCCATTTCCTGGCAGGCCACCTCTGCTCTTCTCCGCAGCATCCTTTCCCGGTTTGCGGCAGCAGCTCCAATAATCTCAGCTCCAGACTCCATTCTTCAATTAAAATGCAACTTGTAGCAACAACAACAAGGGCGTTTTCTTGGCACTTTTAATGCTGATCACAATAATAAACCGGGATGAAATCACGTCTAGTTTTTAATAGTTTTTAATAGCAGCCGAATAAATACACGCGTTTAAAATCAGGGTTCAATATATTTTACTTTGGGCTCAATTTAACCCTAATATAAATTCCGCGGCCGGTCCAAAACAATGTCGAATTACAAGTCCATAAATCTAAGAGCTTGCGCAGAAGCTCCATCAAAGCTCCCAAAGTGCATGCGCTACAAATAACAATAAAGCACATGCGAAACTGGGAGACAAAACAGAGACGAAAACATGCTGATAACAACAGCTGCAGCTTAGCATATTATGATTATTTTAAATGTACTTTTTTGTGGCTGCTTGGCCCAACACATCCATTGCTGGCTCTGTGAAAACGTTTTACACGCTAAGTGTGCAGGGTTCACGTCCTCAGTTTCGGATGCAATTTCGCGTAGGTCTGGTCTCCACTTTTACTTTGACGGTTGTCGTGCTGTTCAGGACGAAATGAGATCGTTCATGAGGCAGACTAAAAGCGGATTCAAGGAGTTGATTAGTGGTTTTCGAAAAATCAATGACCAACTCTGTGCGCTCGATACACAGTTTAGTAGTCTTCAACTACTAAACGAGTCTCCAAAGCGTAAGAAATCCGCTTTTAGTGATGTGCTCGGGTCGAATAATCTTCAGCCTGCTCAGCCGACAACTATGCAGCCGCTTATATCTCTGGCCACCTGAGAAAAATTCGGCTTCCGAATGTCTCGGACTCAATGAGCAATTGTCCGATATGTCCTCTGTGGCATCGCTTCAAGTGATCCCAGACCCAATAATTCAAACTCCTGTAACAGTCACCAAACAGGGTAATAAACCGTCCGGACCCCCGGTACGAACTGATGCCGCAGTATTAGTTACGGCGGCACCAAAACCCTTGCAGGTGATCCCACCATCGACACATATTTTTGTTTCCCGGCTTGCCCCTGATACTTCTGGGATTGATATCTCGGCTTACATCAAAGCCAAAACAAAAGGCGACATAAAGGTGGTGGACATTACAAAATTTAAATATTCATACACCAGGCACACGTCATCTTTCACGTCATCAGCCAAGTACGGTGAAAAAAAAAAACCAAACCTGTGGGTGTAAAACTCCCACATGTTACGGCCACTGACCAACCTTCCACTTCCTCTTCCTCTGTTTTAAAAAACTAATGTCTTCTCTAACACTTACCTATCAGAATACAAGAGGGTTACGTAGTAAACTTCCCAAACTGTATTCTCATAGTTCTCTCTTTGCATCTCACATTATTGTATTTACAGAAACTGGGTTAAAGCCGGAGATCTTAAGCTCCGAAGTTTTTCCTAGTAGGTACACCACTTTTAGATGTGATAGAACTTTGCGAAGAGGAGGAGGTATTAAATAAGGTAATTTCGGAATTTGATAGGCCTGATTTACTGGCATGCGAAGATATAAACATCGCATTACAAAAACTGTATTACACTTCGAACATATTTTGTGTGCCGCTGTGTGCTTGTGTGCCGTGAAAATTTTCGTCTGCTTCAACGAATATGATTATTTTACAAGCCTTATAAATTTAAGGAACAGCATGAGTAGACTTTTAAATGAACATAGAGTATCTGGCTGAACAGTTAGTTATTCAGCCAAGTACAAGTGCTTATCGCAGAATGTCATAGGAGTTACATTCGCCGCTGCCGGATTCAGTTTACTCAGGATCCGAAGCAGTTTTATAACTTTGTAAACACTAAGAGTAAACATGTATCTTTTCGCCCACTGCTTACGTTTGAGAATTCTTATGCGAACACTGATCAGGCAATGGCCGATCTCTTTGCACAGTTTTTTCAAACTACGTATACACCTAGCAGCAGCTCAGCTCAGCCTTACACTTATGATATCCAATCAGCCAATCTTATATTTCGCCCATCTTTCGATCTAAGTGATCTAGTCCTCACCAGGCTATGTACTTTCTCTATGGGAACGCCTTAGAACGATTAACTCAGGTTAACGATCTAGGTGTCCTATTAGATTTGAAACTTAAATTTACCGACCATATATCTACCATGGGTTATAAAGCTATGGGTGTGCTTGGTTTTATTAAAAGATGGTCTAAAGAATTTAATGACCCGTACATAACTAAAACGTTATATACATCACTGGTCCGTCCGATTCTTGAGTATGGATCGTGTGTCTGGAGTCCTCATTATGGAGTACACCAAGATAGCATTGAATCTGTACAAAAAAACTTCCTTACTTTTGCTCTTAGGGGACTTAATTGGGATGCAAATCTTTACCTCCCCTCTTATCATAGTAGACTTTTACTAATCAACTTACCATCATTAACAAATCGTAGAACGATGCTGGGTGTCATGTTTCTATATAATGTTATTTATGGAAATATACCCAGCCAGCATTTACTAACACGCTTAAATTTTAACATTCCTAGTAGAAGGACCAGAAATTTTCGTCCTCTACTCCTCAGCCATTGTAGATCGACATATGCCCAACACGATCCGTTCAGGGTATTATGTTCGGACTACAATGGTCTCTACCACATCTTGTCACTTTGCTCTACTAACAATCTTAAATCGCTTATATTAACCGCCTTATCTGTGCAACACTCTTCCTCGTGATATCTTTCTCCTAATCCTCGCTTATCTATCTCGGATCTATTCCCGCGATTCGAGCCGTAAGATACGCGGCAGCGTCCCTCGGTCGGTTGGACGGGAGGTGGGCTGTACGTATGCAGTGGGAACCGCGCAAAAAAAAAAAAAAAAATCGAGTGTTCTGAGCAATTGGGAGCCCGTGACCTAACTGGATTTGGCCAGCCGACAACAGGTCAAAGAATAAGCCGGCTCCAATCAGCAGGTCGACTCGCGGTGGAAATTGTGGTCAGCTAGATCCATATTGCCAGGAATCTTCCAGCCCGAAGCATCTATGTCCTGGCTAGGCTGATAGTCCGTTATATGTGAAGCTACAACAGCCTAAATTTCCACTGAATATGTGCTAAGGCGGGACTTCAAGCACACATTAACGGATGCTCCATCCGTATCAAACCCAGAACCGCCGAAACCGGCCACCGTAGTGGAGCATTTGGAACGGCCAAGCTGAAGTTCATTCGCCAGCCGCGACGAGATGAGGTGCACTTGTGAGACGGGATCCAATAAAACTCGGCAAGGCATGAAGGCTCCAGATCGACCACGAACGAGTACATTGGCTGTTGGCAGGAGCACTAGCATTGCGATCCTGGGTCACAACAGTGTTAATTGAGCGGGATGGGTTCGAACCAGCAACTGCACCGATGGGACGTGAGACTCGTGCGGGTGAAACCTTCCCGCGAGGGTGCAACAGAATATGATGACGGTGATTGAACGTCGAGCAGCGGGAAGCTGAGCATCCGCGAGCGAGATGGCCATCTTCCAGACAAACAAAACATCGAGCCAGACGCCGCACTTCGTCGTACCGTTCCTCAATTGGCAAAGCACTGAACTTTGGACAAGAAGGAAGCTCGTGCGCCGAAACGCCACACAGGGCGCATAGAGCAGGACTGGCGTTAATCACCATGCACGAGGATCGGTTATTGGACGATCTACCTCGGCCTACTTGGTTAACTGGAAAAGTCAACGCTTTCGAGAGTCCGGCACCTTTGCTCTAAGAATCGTGCTATAGACTCCCAAGATAGGCTGTCATCTGTGCTTCCTGCGAGAGAGTCTTCCCATTTGGCCTTTGTAGCAGGGTTCAGCTTTTGGAAGATGATCTGGATGAGGAGGCACCCTTGAATTTCGGCCGACGTCCCGGAACCCATGAGGGCCCGCATATGTCCATTGAATTGGTCGGATAACTCCCGAAGAGTAGCAACGGATCCCGGCTCAACCACCCTTAGCTGCAGGATCTCGTTGATGTGAGCCTGGAAGATTAACGGTTGCTAAAACGGTTGCGCAAAAGGTCAAGGGCAACATCATAGTTAGCGTCGGTAATCTCAAGCGCCCTCACAGTCTCAAGGGCTGAGCCACCTGAGCTTCTCCATCTTGGTCAAGTGCGGGTGACTATCGATGGTTGTCCTAAATAGGGCGCAGAAATCCGGCCACTCGGCATAGCCGCCGCTGAATGTTGGCATCGGCAACGGTGGCAAGGAGGGGGCTGGCTTGTATGGCATTGGCGATACACTGGCACCGTCGAGAAGTGTGGAGTGGGCAGCGATTCTCATGGAGGGCTTGGCAACCTCCACCTGAATTTCCACTTGCACATCAGTCGCCAGCTGCGAGAATTTCCAATACAGATCACTCCCGATCTCGCTAAAATTAAGCTCCTCCAATTCTTCTTGAAGCGCGGTGAACCAGCGCCATAATGGTACAATCCTCAGTCCGCGCCGCAGCCTTCACTTTATGATGCAGCGCCTCCATCTCCTGGCAGGTCACCTCTGCTCTTCTCCGCAGCATCCTTTCCCGGTTTGCGGCACCAGCTCCAATAGTCTCAGCTCCAGACTCCATCATTCGATTAAAATGCAACTTGTAACAACAACAAGGGCGTTTTCTTGGCACTTTTAATGTTGATCACAATAATCAACTGGGATGAGATCACGTCGGGGTCACCAAATGTTGAGCTATTAATAATTTTTAATAGCAGCCGAATAACTCAAATTATAGTTTCAATATATTTATTTTGGTTCAATTTAACCCTAATATATGCGGCTCCAATCAACTCAAATCACAACAAACGCCAAACCAAGAGCTTGCGCAGAAGCTCAACCAAAGCTCCCCAAAGCGCATTCGCTACCAATAACAATAAAGCTCATGCGAAACTGGGGGACAAAACAGAGACGAAACATGCTGATAACAACAGCTGCAGCTTAGCACATTATAATTATTTTATATGCATTTGTTGGTGGCTGCTTGGCCCAACAACCATCTCTGTCAGATGACGGGAAGAAATCTATTACACCTTTGAGTCTGCATTGATCCACAGGTGATAACTTAAGTTTGGAAAAATCTTCCTCAACGCTTAATTCATTTTTTTGGTTTCCTAAAGAAACAGAAATTCCAAATATTTCCCAGAAATCTATTCCACAAATAACATCGAGTGTGATCGATGGTACTATTAAAAACTCAACTTCGGCCTCAATGTTGTTATATTTAATCTTAATTGTGATCGTACCGAGGGTGGGTTGTTTCGTTCCATCTGCGGTTCGTACGTGGCCGTGAGCCTTATTGTATTTATAGATTCCTGAAACCATGTTTTTAGCTAACGCTCCGCCGACTACACTCTTATTCGCACCACTATCTAGCAATGCTAAGTACGGTTTATTGAACACGACTATATTTGCGAACGGACGGATGTCATTGCTTACTTTGCTAATTGCTGATATTACGCAACTATTGTAGCCATGTTTTAATCTCCAGAATTCTCGAAGTCGTGCTGCTGCGCGACTTTTGTTTGTCCTAAAACTATCGTTTGTAAATATTCTTCGTCTAATTTCATTGTATTCTCTTAACCGAACATGATATGGCTTGATATGTTGGTCATGGGAATTGTCAGGTGTCTGTTTTGGGTGGTCGGGAATTGCTATGCTTACAGTTGATTGATACTTCTCCTCATCCAAGTCTACAGTCGGGCATCCGGTCTCGGATTGGCACGGTTGTCCGCCTGGAAGTTTCCCTATTTTTGGGAGCAGTTTGGGCAAGTGGGCTTATAAATATTTATCGCGCCACATCCGTAGCAAAATACTCGATGAGGTTTAGGGCAATCTTTGAATCGATACCTAACGTGTCACAATTCCAGCATTTCGTTCGACTCCCATTTCAAATCGCCGAAATCTGTGGTTGATTTCCTTGCAAGGATTCTTCGGGCTCTTCGTCTAAAGAAATCTCATTTATGTTCCGCCTTATCGGTGGGTAACGTGAACTATTTTTAGTTCTGAGATTGTTGAAGAACTCTTCATGACGGTGGCAGTGCTTGCGTAAAGGTCGTGTCCTAGGTCAGATCTTAGATTGTTTCTTATTGTCTGAGCCAACTCTGTGTCTGACATGGGTTCAGATAGCGCATCGGCGATGGCTAGGATGGAGTCAAGAAAATCGTCGAAACATTCACTATTTCCCTGCCTTCTTCTACGCATCGCGGCTCGAATGTCCTGATCAGATTGTTGGTCTTTATATCGTTCCCTTAACCGAGAACAGAGTAATTCATCTCCTCTGAACTCCTATGGCATCGCCAAAAGAAGGTTAGAGCTGGGCCTACAAACAGCAAATTCGCTTACTGATACAAAAGATCAAAGTTCCCATTTAATGAGCGACGTGTTAACGTATTCAATCGATATATGAAATCTTCCTCGGAAATGTGTTTTGGTGAGCCGAAAAATTGTAGCTTCCAGTGAAAAATTAAACTTGAAATCTGGTCAGGTCTAATGGTGTGTGGTCAGGTCTAAAGTAGGTATATTAAGGTTTTGCATTGCCAGACTTATTTGTTCTGATAATGTCGAAGAGAGTTGGGTTTGGTATGTTTCTAAAGCATTTATTATGAGTTCCTGAATTCTACCTTCTGAAATGCTAGTCGCTCTTTGAGATGCTCGACGATTATTGGATACTGTTGTGGTTCACCTTGTGGCAGGTCTGGTATTCGGGCGAGTTCTAGGAACGGCGCCTGTTCGCGAGTTTAAATTGGATCCATTTTGACCCCTCGAAACCTCTAAGGTAGAGTCTTGTGATCCTCGCGTGCTATTATTTAGCTGCGAAGATAAGCATGGTTGTCGACAATTTGGACACGTTTCATTTTGCTGTAACCATGCAGTTACGCACGTTCGATGAAAGCGGTGTTGACACGAAGTTTCGACTCGACTCGGAGCATTGCACCGACTCTGACATTACTTCGATTATTTTGATTTCAGATATTCAACAACAACTGAAAGATAACGAAAGCAGATTGATAATACTTTTAGTATTTTCCTTATTTAATTTCGGAAACCTGAATTTTATGGAATATCTGGGGCTTATCCTTTGCTGTATCGATTTCATTTAATATATTACAAGGTTTTCTGTCTGTCTCTTCATATTTTTATTTAATCAAAAACAACCTGATGTGCTCATTGCGATAAATGAAAGAGTATACAGCTGAATATTCCAACCAATATAATTCTCAATTTCATTTAAGCAACCTGCTGTCAATAATAAAGGGTGAAAATTGAAGCCAAAATATTGAAAAATGAGGTATTGCTGAATTTTCCAACAATTACAATTCTCGAATTTATGAATAATTATGGTTTGATGAGTTGATCAAGGGCTAAGAAGGAGTTATTGCTGAAACATTCCAGCCAACATTCCAGACTCCTTATTCCTTAAATACATATATAAACAAAAGGATATTTCAAGAGAAACATCTTTCCTAATCCTTAATTTGTTCCTTGGTCTGGTTCTGAGGATTTCCCAAAACACAGCAGTCCTAGTGGAATCAAAAAGAAGGGTTTTCTGAAACTAAAGAAACTTGTTTGGAAGGCTGACTGTTAGGATAGGTTGGAGGTCAGCTCGTGCTCTGCCTACGGGAACGGCCTAGCTCAGGGAAGAGGCAAGGGGGTCGGATACTTCCTAATCAGCATCACCGCCACACAATAAAATCGAAATTGAAATCGATCAGCTCAGGTGCCCATAAAAATTATAAATTTACTTCATTTCAAAATCAAACTTCAATACAAAAACATAATTGCTTCTTCTTCAGACTCATGCTTAACCTAAACCCTTACTCCTAATTGGGCCTAATTCTACAAAATGAGTTTAATACAGCTTAATTAACAAATTGGAAGGTAATGTAAAAATGTGTAGATAAAGAATTATATGTATGTATGTAAAGTAGAAGTTAAGGTAGAACGTCTACCCAATCATTTGGATATGGACTGACTATTCATATGTTTTCCTCTAGAGGCACTGTTACATGATCAAGTCACAATGTTTACTCACGCAACCATCCCTCGAAGTCCGCAGGCCTGTAGACGAGAACGGTGGATGTTTTGGGGTGAGCAGCTTAAATGCGAATTAGATTATGGGGGTTTGATGTACATGTTGCCAAAATCTTATCAATGCTGTACAGGAAAAGAAGATGAGTTAGGTACAATCCTAAATGATTTACAAAAAATTAATAAAATTTTATACTACTTAATAATACACTAATCCTGGCACAGCTTGTCGCGCTTCTCTCCTGGTTGTTATTGTTATTATTGAATCGTCACTATGGACGAGATGTCTGCCTCAGCGATCGTCGGCTAGCTCATCACTTGGTCGAGGTTAAATGCGGTCGGCTCAAACGAACATGCGGTTCTGCGCCGGAAAGTGAGGTTATGTCCTCCACGCTCCTGGGTGGCCAGGTTCCAGCTCTGCTCCTGATCTTCTGCGGCCCCAATCACGCACACGTCGCCAGCCACAGACCTCGCCGATCGTGGTTCGAGTCTGGACCGGGTTCGCGCACGTATAGGGGCTGATCGAGGAAAGCTTTTCCTGGATCCCTGGCCGATGATCCACGCGGTGTCTCCGTCGTAGACCTCTGGGTCGAAGCTCGATCGGTTGCTTGACGTAGGCTTTTGGTGAGTGCTTCATAAACGATCGGGTGGGGGGGGGGGGGGGGGGGGTTTTCTAACACGTCCTAGAACACTTTTATTATTACTCTACTTAGCGACATATTAGTCGGTTCACCTGGAGTCTCTTCCGCCACAACCACAACACACGTGCAGCGGCGAACGGCTGGGCTCATCCACAGCCAACGTTCGGCTGCTGCTCTCAGTCTCACTGGTGTACCGTGTTCGGTACTATCCCAATTTCCACGTTGGTGATATTCACTATTTGTTATGCGTTATATACAACTTTTCACTTTGGCGTTTTGATCGCAAAAGAACAAGCCAATCAAGCGGAAATTCGGTTGTCAAAATTGCCAGATAGACGGAGTTGCCAGATTGTTTGCCTTAACAGCTTTAAAAGGCTGTAACAGCAATCTGTTATCCACTTATATTCCACTATTAACTATCGTCTACTGACCATCGACTACAGTTTGTTTACTTTAGGGTTTATCTTCTCTATTTCTTTTTCATAAAAAAAAATCATCTTGGTACCCTCACAGTATTCAGGTGTCTAGTCGTTATTTGAATAAAATATTATTTATTTCGTGATTGCAATTAATATGGTTATTTTTGGACAGGTGTCACAAAGGTGAGAAGACCTTATTCCTTGTCTGTTAAATTGAGTTCTATCTAAGCAATTGAACTTCCTATTTCTCCATTTTTCCACTTGCCTGCTCGTCCCCAAAAAATTCATAATATTTGATTTCGAAGGTAAATAATTTTAGAGCACCTAATACATAATTTGTGCCGAGCAAGATAAAAAGCTTTTTCCGCAATCTCTGACCCATTATATGTCCTTTTTATACCAGTAGCCCGTTTCCATGCCAACCGAAAAAAGCATCTGAGTAACCTTAGGATTTATGTTAGTAATATTTTTTGTGTCTTAGAAGGCCGTTCCTTTTAGAAAGTCTGTAGACCGCTTTGAAAATATTTTCAGAGCTAAATCTGCCTCTGGCCGACAACGTGTGAACATATATTTTTATTTCACACAAAAATACATTTTTATTTTCTTATTCAATTTTTTATATTATTTATTATACTTTATTTAATTCACCAAGATAAGCAATCACATCCAGATATTCCGTTTAGTTCTTCCGAAATATGTTGTATTTTTATTGTCTCTGAATTGGGCAATCTAATGGGCTCCGAGGTTTCCTCGCTCTTCTCATAATCTGAGCAGTTACGACTCTGACATCCTTCTTTCCTCATTTTCATTTATTTTTTGTATTAAGGCTTACTTTTACGAACCAATCGTTAATCCACTCTAGGATTCAAAATCGCTTAGCAAAAAAAACCCATAAAAAGGCGGGGAATATATTTTGGGTATTTCTAAAATAAATCATATTATTTTCTTAAATTTATTTCCTTTACTTATTTTATTGTTCAATCGCTGAACATCCAACTATTCCCCTTGAGATCTTCAGAGATATTTTTATTTTACAATAACTACGTGCCATGTCTTTCGGTTTTCAGCAGATACGATTCTGTCATCACATTTTGATTATCTGATATATATCTATATATCTGATAGATACCTGGCCGATCTGCCTTGTTTTCTTCTTTTTTATTTTTCCAAAGCAATCAAAACTTTTATTATTTTATTTAGTCTCCTTAATTTACCCTTGCAGAGGGTATTATAATTTTGGTCTAAAGTGTGCAACGCAGTGTAGGAGACATCTCCGACCCTATAAAGTAAAGTATATATATTCTTGATCAGGATCACCTCCTGAGTCGATGAGAGCATGTCCGTCTGTCCGTCTGTCTGTCTGTCTGTTTCTACGCAATCTAGTCTCTCAGTTTTAAAGCTATCTAGTTGAAACTTTGCACACACCCTTCTTTCCTTTGCAGGCAGTATATAAGTCGGAACGGCCGTAATCGGTCGACTATTTCCTATAGCTGCCATATAACTGATTGATCGGAAATCCCATAACTTGGTTGTTTTTTAAGTTAGAAGGATGGGATTTTCAATGGATGCCTCTTTGGTCAAAATATTTCGATATGTCAAACTTCATAAGGATCGGCCGACTAACCGTTATACATCTAATAATATAAGATGCGGACTGCGACTGTAACTGCAAGGGTATATAAACTTCGGTTCCGCCCGAAGTTAGCTTTCCTTCCTTGTTTTTTGTTTATTTGTATTTTTTCTCCAAGTTGTTCCTTAACTGATCGCCAAAAGAATGAAGGTTGGGACCCTCCTTATTTTACCCTACTCTAAAACCCCTCCCTAATTACCCCTCCCTACTTTAAAAACTTTAAATAGCTAATGCATGTAAAGTTATCACTTCAACACTTTATGGGCCCCCTTTTAATGACTCATCACGTGGTCAACTCCCACTTTAACTTTATTCCAATAAAGCAGAGCCTAGACAAAATAAAAGGTGGAGTAAGGCGGTTTAAGGTGGAGTAAGCCATAAAGGAGTAACGGGTGGTAAAGTTTTTTTATTTAGTTTTTTTTTATTAATTCAATATGTTAAATCCAATCTTTTGTTTCATTCATTTCAAATGGGACCTTCTCCAAACACCCCCCATATAACGTCACTTATTAAATAAAAATTAAAATATATATTCAAAACAGGTTATAACCATAATGTGTGATTGTAACCCGCAGGTTCTGTGGGAAAACAAAAATCCTGAACGCACTTCCTGGCAGCCGAGTCCGGCCCTAGCCCGGCCCGTTGCAAGATGGTGTTTTGGGATGGGAAGTGGGTAGGTGCTACGTTTTAGAGGCGGCAACCCAAGAGCATACTCGGTGCGATTACTCGCTAGATGTCCAGGGCTATTTATTTGAGAGGAGGAGACCCTGAGGAGGGTTCTGCTATGGGATCTTCGGCTTATTACAAGACAAAACCCTTGCCTTCATAGTTATTGCCAATGCAACAACGAAAAGGTTGGACCAGGCTCAGAGATTTTGTAGACTTGGGTTAACAACCAGACTTTTTCGGAGCTTTTTGGAGCTATTTTTGACTTTTGTGCTCTTGCACTATCAACAATTTGCATTACACAATTTTTATTATCGACAGAATTACATTCGACAGATAAAGGTAAGCTATACGAATTTACTACACGAACAATCGTGGGCTGCAATCCTCACACAAGTAAGGTGGAAGAGCAGCAAAGTTGCTATCTTGTCTAAGCGACTCAGCCTTAGAAGCAGTTCGTTCCTTGGAAATCTCCGAAGAGAATTATGTCATACATCATTGTCCATGTGCTCCAAGGATTAGATCCAGCTACCCAGGCCAAGTGGGAGGAACATACTTTTGCACTTTGAACATATTTTGTGTGCCGCTGTGTGCTTGTGTGCCGTGAAAATATCCGTCTGCTTCAACAAATATGAACAAGCCTTATAAATTTAAGGAACAGTTTGAGTAGACTTTTAAATAAACATAGAGTATCTGGCTGTACAGTTAGTTATTCAAGAGAAGCTCGGTCCCATTTCACCGTGCATATCGCTGAATGTTATAGGAGTTATATTCGCCGCTGCCGGATTCAGTTTACTCAGGATCCGAAGCAGTTTTATAACTTTGTAAACACTAAGCGTAAACATGTATCTTTTCCCCCACTGCTTACGTTTGAGAACTCTTATGCGAACACCGATCAGGCAATGGCCGATCTCTTTGCACAGTTTTTTCAAACTACCTATTCACCTAGCAGCAGTTTAGCTCAGCCTTACACTTATAATATCCAATCAGCCAACCTTATATTTTGCCCATCTTTCGATCATTAAACTTTTTAATCTATCGCTGGAAACTTCGATTTTTTCCCTTATGTGGAAGGAATCTTTTATTGATCCGCTGCATAAAAAAGGAAAAAAACTGGACCCTGCAAATTATAGAGGCATCTCTAAATTGTCAGCAATTTCTAAGCTTTTTGAAAAACTTATCACTTCACATTTGCAACACCTATGTAGTTCAATAGTAACTTCCTGCCAGCATGGCTTCATGAAGCGCAGCTCACCACTATTAGCTTATTGGAGCTAACATCTTTTATGAAGGATGCGTTCCGGAATGGCTTACAAACCGACGTCATTTACACTGACTTCAGTAAAGCATGTAACTCTGTTAACCTTTCGCGTCTTATAATTAAACTCAGTCTTTTGGGATTCCCAACTGATCTTCTTATGTGGATTTCGAGCTACTTATCAGGGAGAACCCAACGTGTTCTCGCGTTAGTCCCGCGAAACATCTGGGGTGCCCCATGGAAGCCATCTTGGACCCCTACTTTTTACACTGTTTATTAACGACTTGCCTCTTGCCTTAAGCAATTCAATGGTACTTATGTACGCTAATGACGTTAAGCTGGGCCTTAATTATGAATTCACTAGTGCCCAGTCTAGACTTCAATCCGATTTGGATAAACTTCAAAAAAAATTTGGTGCTTTGCAAATAACCTAAAGCTTAACGGATCGAAATGTAAACTAATGTCTTTTTACCGATCTAGTCCTCACCAGGCTATGCCCTTTCTCTAAGGTTAACGATCTATGTGTCCTTTTAGATTTGAGACTTAAATTTACCGACCATATATCTATAATACAGCTATGGGTCAATAAAGCTATGAGTGTGCTTGGTTTTATTAAAAGATGGTCAAAAAAATTTAATGACCCGTACATAACTAAAACGTTATATACATCATTGGTCCGTCCGATTCTAGAGTATGGATCGTGTGTCTGGAGTGCTTAGTACGGAGTACACCAAGATCACATTGAATCTGTACAAAAAAACTTTCGCTTTTAGTGGACTTAATTGGGATGCAAATTTTTACCTTTCCTCTTATCGTACTTTTACTAAACACTTTAGACTTTTACTAAACAACTTAACCATTATTTACAAACCGTTAACCCTTAATCTTATTTATGGAAATGTAGACAGCCAGCACTTACTAACACGCTTTAATTTTAACGTTCCTAGTAGAAGGACTAGAAACTTTCGTCCTCTTCTCCTCAGCCATTGTAGTTCGACATATGCCCAACACGATTATGTTCGGACTACAATGGTCTCTAGCACATCTTGTCACTTTGCTCCACTAACAATCTTAAATCGCTCATATTAACCGCCTTAACTGTGCAACACTCTTCCTCGTGATATCGAAAGTGGTAACCGCAGAACTTTCCAGGCTTCGCTGCCTCTTCCACTTTCCACTTTTAGTGGAGGTTCACTGTTGTCGACCATGGTGGACACAAACCCATTCATAGGTCGGGTCGAGAAGTTTCAGCGGTTGGACGTCGTATTGGAGTTGTTAGGCAGCAGAACGAAGCACAACGAAGCAGATTGCTAGCTGCATCATAATTCAAGTGCTGTTGCAGAAAGTGGACGATGCCACGCAGTCTAAGTGGAAGGAAAGGCAAGCTGTAGAATTAATGTAGAATATTAAGTTTGAATTTTGTTGAAGTCTAGTATAAGTTAGTATAGGGCGGAGCGGGAGCGCAGAAAAGCTCACTTGCGCTCTCTCGTGAATTCGCCCCGCTTCGCCGCAATAGATAAGCTAGGCTTAAGTTCTTTTGATAGAAATATATTCGAATTTATAAAGTTGAACCGAGTGCACGTATTTCTCGTAGTTGCTATATTTAAATTTTACAGCCACCCTTTTGTCTTTCGGTTTTTCGCGACGAGATAAACTAATCTCAGTGAATATTTTGGCGCCCCCGGGTGGACTGTAGTTAATTTAATCAAATAAAAAAGCATCAAAAACAGTGACAGTGACACAATACATATACAATAAACAATATACAACATACATATATTACAAAAAAAAGAGTTGCTCGCGACGGTTGTAGTGGTGAATTCAAAAAAAAAAAATTAAAGAATTCTCCGCGTCGCGAAACAAACTTCTCCAATCGAGCTGCTACTGGAAGGATTTGTCGTCCCCATGCCCTGCACCTGCATCGATTGTCAAAGGAAAGTGGACGCAGGATTAAAGGATCCTAAAGCAGAACCCCAGGTATTTGTGCAAAATAATTGAAAGTTGAGATAAGACAAATTAAAATCCGTCTTGTGCTGGAATATTGCACCCTCCTTTCAATTCTTGGCGCATACGTAGAAAAAATAGTAGAGCAAAAATAAATAACAACATATATAAAAGTTCCAAAAATTTAATTATAAATATATGTGCTAACCTAGTTTAACGGAACGCCAAGTGACGCGCTCCCCTACAATTTGGTCGTGCATATTGGTGCGGTGTCATTGGCGACCAACTATTTTTTTTGGATACTCTGTGCCTTGACTATCAATAATTCGTTATCAATTAATTAATCAATTTAGATTTCTTTTTTTGGTTAAATTTAATAAATTATTTATTATATTTAAATAAGATTAATTAATTATTTTCGTTTCCGCATTTTCTTGTTGTTGAATTAAAATTTTTTATATTAATATTTTAAAATTAATAAAAAATTTAAATAAATTAATAAAATTTCTTTAACAAAATTTAAATAAATTATTAAATCTTAAATTTGCATCGCTTTCGTTTTTGTATTGAAAAAATAAATTTTTTATAATGGAAAGTACTAAACAAAAACTTAATTCCACGACTCTTATTGACTTAAAAAAGATTAAATGTCAAAGTTAAAAGCATTCGCCGGTTGGAGGAACGTTTGGAAGATGGATCACTGCCTCTAAACAAAACCGAGCTAGAGTGCAGGCTTCAGGTTTTAGATGAGGCAATTTCTAAAGCAAATGAGTTGCAAGACCAGATCGAGCAAATAGATGAATTGGATGGTTTTGGAGCCGAGTTGGTCCTTATGTAATGCCTTTAATTCAGCTGAAGACTCCCGTCCAGCTACTGCAATTTCTGCAGCCCCAACTCGAGCTCGACTTCCCAGTTTGGCATTGCCAAAATTCAGTGGAAATTATTCGGATTTCAAAAATTTCCTTAGTCTTTTCGAGACATTAGTTGACAAAGATGTGAACATTCCAGTTATCGAGAAATTTAATTATTTAATTTCTTGCCTCTCTGGTGAAGCCTTAGGAACTATCAAGGCATTCCAAGTCACCGAGATTAATTACGACAAAGCTATCGCTAGTCTAAAAAGAGTTTATGATAACGAATGTCTCATCTTTGCGAACCAAATACGTCAACTGTTTAGCCTTCCGAAAATTTCTCAGCCGTCTGCGTCGTCGTTAAGGGGTCTCATCGACACTGTGTCATCAATTTATGGATCACTATTATCCATAGGAGATGATACTAAAATTGCAAACTCAATGATTATCCATTTAGTTTTGAGTAGAGTGGATCCAGTGACCAAGCAAATATGGGAAGAGTCACTGGATTATGAGGAATTGCCGCTGTGGACCCATTTCGAAAAAAATACTAAATCGTAGATACCAGCATCTGTCCGCTGAAGAGACTGGCAAACCCAAACAAGATAAAACTGGGTTCAGCAAGCAACTGAATAGAACTTCGTTGGCTTGTTCTTCCACCAACGCCAAACCAGCTTGCAGTTATTGTAACGCTAACAACCATTTTTTGGCCCAGTGCAGTCCGTTATGCAAAGGTTTGAGTTTGTTAAGTCAGCCTTCCTATGTTTTAATTGTCTGCGAAAAGGTCACACGGTAGCGAAGTGCAAATCGACCAGGTGTCAAACCTGTGCAAGATCGCACCATAAACTTCTGCACCGATTTACAGTGACTGAAAATCGAACTTAGCGTTACCACCACCCACACAAAATCCTCCTCCAGCGTTAACGAATGATTGCCCTTCTACTTCACATGCTTTGCATGCGTCGTCTGTAGAAAGGGTTTTGTTAACAAAGTCGATCGTAAGCGTTCGAACAAAAAATGGTGAGCACATATTGGCCCGAGCATTACTTGACTCAGGGTCACAAATGAATTGTTACAGAAGATCTTGCTAAACGCTTACAGATCCGTAGGGAGGAATCGTGCATCAACTTGCTTTTAATTGGTCAAACTAATTCACAAGTCAAGAAAATGATACACACCGTGGTGAAGTCGAGAGTCAATAATAGCGAGTTTCTGTTCGACTTTTGGGTTTTGAATACAATTTCAGGCTATCACCCTGACCAGTCAGTCAACGTGAAAGATTGGACCCTACCAAACAACTTGCCATTAGCAGACCCATATTTTTACAAACCTCAGCGGATAGATATGCTAATTGGAGCTGAGTCATTTTTCGAACTGTTGTCCGTTGGCCAAATAAAGCAAGGTCCGAACCATCCTATCCTTCAAAAAACTCTCCTTGGGTGGATAGTAACGGGAAAATATCTGGCAAATTCCTCAACTCCTCAACAGCCGTTCTCTAGTCTGAAATGCCAAGAAGAAATATTAGAGTCAATAGACAAAAACTTGAAAAAATTCTGGTCGTTGGAAGAAGTTTCATCTTCTAAAAAGATGTTGTCGCCAGAACAAGAGCTATGGGAGGAACATTGTCGGAAGACTACTGCCTTCAGGTCGATTTGAAGTTAAACTTCCATTTAAGTCGGATCCAAGCGTTTTGGGCAACTCATTCGAGGCAGCCAAACGCCGATTTCTGTCGCTCGAGAGAAGATTATCTCGAGATCCGAACTTTAAGAAAATGTTTTTGGAATTTATGGAAGAATACGAATCCCTAGGCCATATGTCCCCTAGCAATCATTACGTTCTTGCTTCTCCACACTACGTTATTCCCCAACAGTGTGTCTTACGGCCTCAAAGTACAACGACCAAACTCCGAGTCGTTTTTGATGCGTCCTTCAAGACATCCACACAGAAGTGTTTAAATGAGTTGTTGATGGTGGGTCCAACAATTCAGGAAGAGCTTTACTCAACTCTTCTTAGATTTCGGCTAAACAAATTCGCTCTGGTAGCCGACATAAACAAGATGTATCGTCAAGTGATGGTAAATGAACCAGATCGGCGATACCAGTTGATAGTGTGGAGAAAAGACCCGTCTGAGTCCTTGAAATTGTGCAAGCTCAACACCGTTACTTATGGCACTGCACCAGCCCCATTCCTGGCCATAAGGTGTTTGAAGAGGTTGAGTGAATCCGCGAAAAATACATTATCTCGAGCTGCTAAAGTTATTGGGTCTGATTTTTACGTCGACGACATGTTAACGGGTGCTGGTTGCGTGGAGGAGGTAAAGATAATTAAGTCTGAAGTAACTCAGGTTCTTCAAAACGCTGGGTTTGAGTTGAGTAAGTAGTTTTCAAACTCGCCTGAAGTTACTGCATCCGAGAGCACGGTTAAGCCAATAACACTTTCGGACTCAGAGCTGACAAAAACACTAGGAATCGTTTGGGTTCCTAAAGATGACGTGTTTAAAATTTGAAATTGATATGTCAGTCATGGGTCAAAGGGCGACTAAGCGGAATATTCTTTCGGTGACATCAAAGCTTTTCGACCCCCTTGGCTTATTAAGCCCAACCCTTATTAAAGGAAAGATCCTGTTGCAGGAACTTTGGCTTAATAAGCTAGATTGGGATGAGTCGATTCCACTGCTCTTGGAAACCGGGTGGAACAAAATTCAGCTTGCCTTGTCACAGTTAAAAGATATCTCAATACCAAGATTTGTGATGAGTGAGCCAATGTCACCAATTGAAATTCATGCCTTCTCTGACGCATCGATAAGAGCCTATGGAGCCTGCGTCTATATCTGTTGCAAATCTGCAGAAGGTGGTAAAGTCTCATTGTTGACTGCCTGAGTTATGAGTTATGTGCCGCTCACCTTCTCGTGGACCTCTGTCGCAAAATAAAACCTCTTATCAAAGCACCGATATATTGGTCAGATTCGGAAGTTTGTCTTCATTGGATTCGTTCCCATCCATCGTCGTTGACTACGTTCGTATCATATAGAGTTGCTGAGATTCAAGAGTGGTCAGAGGATAGAACGTGGCAAGTGATAGAAGGATTTACCACTCACTTAAAACTGCTGCGAGTGTTCGTTTACATGGTCCGCTTTATAAAGAAGTGTAAAAAATTAGTAGTTGCTTCTGATAATGTACCTGTCGAATATAAGTGGCCTTTAATGAACCCATCCAGTTTGATCCGTGACCACGAGTATCAGATGGAAGGAAAGAAGAATTCGGACTCTTAATGTTAGCTCAACCTCACAGAAGTGATAAGGCCATTTTCCTCTCACTGAAACCTCTCAGGCTGGGCTTAGCTTTTCGTTGTTGCGGGTCGGGGGGCGACTATATAATGCTCCTATTTGTAAAAAATTAGTAGTTCCTTCTGATAATGTACCTTCCCCTGCCGAATATCGAGACGCTTTTAATAAAATTGTCCAGGTAGTCCAAGAGCACGAGTCTTATTGTTAGCCCAAGCCTACAGAAGCTAAGTCCGTTTGTCCATGAGACCTCTCAGGCTGGGCTTACCTTTTCGTTGTTGCGGGTCGGGGGGCGACTAGCTAATGCTCCTATTTCGTACGATGCCAAGTTTCCAGTATTGTTGACGAAGCGCTCTCAATTTGTTCAGAGCTACAACCGATACTTGCAGCAGGAAGTCTGCAGTCAGATAGTGCGGTCATGCATACGCTGTTTTTAATGCAAGCCTCATCTGATGACTCAAATCATGGGAGATTTACCCTTAGATCGAGTTCGTGCTCTCCGCCCATTCTCCATATGTGGCGTGGATTTCTGTGGCCCTATTGAAACGACGTTGAAAATTCGTGGTAGATCACCCTACAAGTCTTACATTGCCCTTTTTGTTTGTTTTGCGTCCAAGGCAGTACATTTAGAAGTAGTTTCCGATTTGTCAACTGATTCCTTATTATTGGCCTTCCAAAGGTTCGTTGGGCGCCGAGGATGTCCGCAGATCGTGCAGATGTCCGCAGTGCCGCGAAGTGGCGACTCGCCCCGACGAAGTTGGTCGCGTTGTCGCAGTGCACGATCTGCGGACATCCTCGGCGCCCAACTTCGTCGGGGCGAGTCGCCACTTCGCGGCACTGCGGCAGCGAATCGAGGACGAGGCGCACGAGCTGCGGCAATACGCATCAAGAAAATGATGCGTATTTGCATTCATACCGCCGCGGGCTCCGCACATGGGCGGACTATGGGAGGCAGGTGTGAAGTCTGCGAAGCACCTACTCCTACGAGCGGTGGGTAGCGCGAAGTTGACCGCAGAGGAGCTGCAGACCGTCCTCGTTAAAGTCGAGGCCGTCCTGAACTCGAGGCCCCAGGGCGCCCTCAGCCAGGACCCAAGCGACGGCGAGGCGTTGAATCCCGGGCACCTATTGACAGGCGGGCCGCTCCAGGACCAGCAGGGTCTAACATGCTTGCGGCGATGGCGGCTTGTCTCGTCAATCAAGCAAACGTTTTGGCAGCGATGGTCCCGGGAGTACGTCTTGGGCCTACAGGCGCGGTCGAAGTGGCAGTTGGAGCAGGAGTACGCCAGGAAGGGCGATCTGGTCCTGGTCGCCGAGGACAACCAGCCGCCCCAGCAGTGGATCACCGCCAGGGTTGTCGAGACTCACGCCGGCGCGGACAGAAGGGTCAGGGTCGCCGACGTCAGGACTAGTGCAGGAGCAGTCTTCAGGAGAGCCGTCCACAAGCTGACGAGGTCGCCGGTGGTTGAAGCCTGATGGAGGCCTTCAACGGGGCCGGTGTAGAATTAATGTAGAATATTAAGTTTGAATTTTATTGAAGTCTAGTATAAGTTAGTATAGGGCGGAGCGGGAGCGCAAGAAAAGCTCACTTGCGCTCTCTCGTGAATTCGCCCCGCTTCGCCGCAATAGATAAGCTAGGCTTAAGTTCTTTTGATAGAAATATATTCGAATTTATACAGTTGAACCGAATGCACGTATTTCTCGTAGTTGCTATATTTAAATTTTACAGCCACCCTTTTGTCTTTCGGTTTTTCGCGCCGAGATAAACTAATCACAGTGAATACAAGCTGACTCGAATTCCTTGGATTCCATTCCAACGTGGGAGTCTATCGCAAATTCCTTGAGCGGAGATGCCGGATTTTGAAGAGCTTGGTGATGACGACGACATTACATGCTCCAAACTTTGCGGTAGGACGACGTAGTCATTTTCATCCAGGTAACTCTTCATTTGTGATCACAAACTCTGTGATGGCCATTCTCACGTGATAAACTCCTGCCCAAGGTTTTTAAGCTTGTCGCCTAAGGATCGTTTAGGCAAAGTTATGCAATTGGATTTATGCCGTAAGTGTCTTGGATCTGGGCACCTTGCAATGCAGGCACCATAGTATGCTGCATTTGGCTGGCAATTCACCAGCTCAAGGCCAACTCCCCTCTCCCGAGGTTTCCACATCTAGCGACGCTGTTTTTCGTTCAGCGCCCGCCGCCGTCAACTCTCTCGTCGCTAAGGATCGTTTTGGTGATGTAGTGTTGCTAGCCACTGCCAATATTCTGGTTAGGAACCGCTCCGGAGTTCTACTGCCCTGACGAGCGCTGCTCGATTCTGGCTCGCAGGTGCATCTAGTCACTTGAACGCTGACGGACCAGTTGCAGCTGCGGAAGATAAGTTCTCCGGTGACTGTATCCGGTATAGGTTACGCAGGGTTCTCTACAGCTGGGTTTTCTGCGCAAGTCAGCTTGCAATCCCAAAGCTCTGACTACTCGGCACAATTAACTGCGATCATAGCCTCCAACATCACTGACTTTCAGCCACATTTGGACATTGGACGTCAGTTCTTGGAGGCGCTATCGTTGCCTCGCTCTCTCGGGGTATCTCTATTATTCTAATTCGGTCGTCAACCCTACGCAGTCACATACATATGTCATATGTTCTATATATAAACCAAATCATTTAAATAAATCATACATAGAAATCTAAAGGTCCTGGTTTTTTATTACAGCCTAGATTTGGATCATTAAATAAAGCTCCCGAAAATGCTCGGTAACTGAACACAGGTTAAGTAACACAATTAATGGAAGAACTCCTGCAGATGTTTTTCCGATTTGGGTCTTTCATGGTTGCGCAGAATCTGCCCTACAGTTCTCTTTTCGGCGTGAGAGTATCTGTTTTGGATAAGTTTCTAGCCCTCCAGGTTCACTACCCTCTCCCGCACTGGTAGGAGGCATCAAGGCACTTGCTAAAGGTACGCTAAGGAATAATCGTGGGCTACTATCCTCACATAAGTAAGGTTGAAAGGCTGCAGAGGTTGCGGTCTTGGGTTCGGGACTCAGCCTTAGGGTTCGTTCCTTCGAAATCTCCAATTAGAATTATGTCATACATCATTGTCCATGTGCTCCTTCAAGGATTGGATCCAGCTACCCAGGGCAAGTGGGAGGAAGGTGGAATTTTGACCTTCTTCCCACTTGGCTGAAGGTGAATTTTGACCTTCTCCCCACTTGCCTGATCGACTACTTGGGAGTCGATGGCTGAATTTTTGGAGCAGCGATTTTAGAGTACAGCAGGCTATGGATGCGGCCTTCGCTCCGGGTACTCATATGAGAAGACGTGGAGTTGCAAATAATAGTAGATCGTCCTTTAACATCACTGATTCTCATTCCCCTGCCTGTATATTACGTGGTGGTGGTCCCACGTAGTGTCTGCATATTATGGAAAGCTAAATCACATATTTCACAGTGTAATCTATTTGTACACATTTTTTTATTTTCTCCGAGGTTTGTGAGGTGCAGGTCCAAGTAGAAGCTTAAGAATGGAGCATGTAACCATGTCTTCGGACTTTGGGTTCTAAGCCTGAACTCTGGGAAGACTTGGATTTTTACGGTTTCTGGTTTGATTGCGCTTTTGGGATCCATGTATTCAGGTGTTTAGTCGTTATTTGAATTAAATATTATCTTTTTCGTGATGATTGCAAATAATATGGTTATTCATTGTCTGTTAAATTGAGATCTATCTAAGCTATTGAGCTTCCTATTTCCCCATTTTTCCACTTGCCTGCTCGTCCAAAAGGAAAATCAATTAAAAATTCATTACATTTGATTTCGAAGGTAAATAATTTTAAAGCACCTTATACATAATTTGTGCCGAGCAAGGTAAAAAGCTTTTTCCGCAATCTCTGACCCAAACGGATTGTCTGCCCAAAAAATGTAAACTTATATGTCCTTTTTATACCAGTAGCCCGTTTCCATGCCAACCGAAAAAAGCATCTGAGTAACCTTAGGATTTATGTTAGTAATATTTTTTGTGTCTTAGAAGGCCGTTCCTTTTAGAAAGTCTGTAGACCGCTTTGAAAATATTTTCAGAGCTAAATCTGCCTCTGGCCGACAACGTGTGAACATATATTTTTATTTCACACAAAAATACATTTTTATTTTCTTATTCAATTTTTTATATTATTTATTATACTTTATTTAATTCACCAAGATAAGCAATCACATCCAGATATTCCGTTTAGTTCTTCCGAAATATGTTGTATTTTTATTGTCTCTGAATTGGGCAATCTAATGGGCTCCGAGGTTTCCTCGCTCTTGTCATAATCTGAGCAGTTACGACTCTGACATCCTTCTTTCCTCATTTTCTTTTTTATTTATTTTTTGTATTAAGGCTTACTTTTACGAACCAATCGTTAATCCACTCTAGGATTCAAAATCGCTTAGCAAAAAAAACCCATAAAAAGGCGGGGAATATATTTTGGAGGAGACATCTCCGACCCTATAAAGTATATATATTCTTGATCAGGATCACCTCCTGAGTCGATGAGAGCATGTCCGTCTGTCCGTCTGTCTGTCTGTCTGTTTCTACGCAATCTAGTCTCTCAGTTTTAAAGTTGAAACTTTGCACACACCCTTCTTTCCTTTGCAGGCAGTATATAAGTCGGAACGGCCGTAATCGGTCGACTATTTCCTATAGCTGCCATATAACTGATTGATCGGAAATCCCATAACTTGGTTGTTTTTCAAGTTAGAAGGATGGGATTTTCAATGGATGCCTCTTTGGTCAAAATAATTCGATATGTCAAATTTCATAAGGATCGGCCGACTAACCGTTATACATCTAATAATATAAGATGCGGACTGCGACTGTAACTGCAAGGGTATATAAACTTCGGTTCCGCCCGAAGTTAGCTTTCCTTCCTTGTTTTTTATATTTTTTTTTTTTATATTTATACCCTTGCAGAGGGTATTATAATTTTGGTCAAAAGTGTGCAACGCAGTGAAGGAGACATCTCCGACCCTATAAAGTATATATATTCTTGATCAGGATCACCTCCTGAGTCGATATGAGCATGTCCGTCTGTCCGTCTGCCTGTCTGTCTGTTTCTACGCAAACTAGTCTCTCAGTTTTAAAGCTATCGAGTTGAAACTTTGCACACACCCTTATTCCTTAGCCACCTAGCGGACTGCGACTGAACTGCAAGGGTATATCAACTTCGGCTCCGCCCGAAGTTAGCTTTCCTTTCTTGTTTTTTGATACATTTTTTTTGATTTTCCCATTGTTCCTTTTTTTTGTTTACATCCCCATTCCCTTTTATTTTTTGCTTTCGTAATTGTTTTGTAATTCTTTATTATATATTTTTTCTATTTGTGCTACAGTTTTCGAGTGACGCGTACTCCGCTCTCTCCTCCGCGCACCCGAAAACTCTCCTGCCCCACCCCGCTCCACCTTCTTCTTTCTCCTCCTCCTGGCCTCTTTCTCCACTTTCTGTCGCAGCTCTGGCGGCCAGTTGTGCTCGGGCACCGCTCCTTCGTCTCCTGCCGCTCTTTTGAGCACCGGCCTAGGAGGCCTCTACTCCGGGCAGGCAACTTGCCTCTCCAACCTCTTCGGAGTATTGCGGCACGCCCTGCAGCTGCCTCCGCCTTCCATTGACGGACCGCTTCTTTGGCCATCACCTCGGCCAACCTTCCTCTGGCTCTTGCCAGCGCCAGGGTTACGTCCTTCTCCCTTCTCTCCTGGCTCCTCCCCCGTCTCTCCCGGGATCGCCCTCACTCCGTTGGCCCCCTGGGCTATCACCCGGAGGACCCTCCATGTGGCCTGGAGCCGCCCGACGTCCCATCCTGGCAAGTCCAGTATCTAGAGGTCGCTTTCGCCGGAGGAGACTACTGGCGAAGCGTGCGATGACGTCGTGTCCATTGTTTGTAAAAAACTGTTTTTGCTATATTTTGTTCGCAACAAATGCCGCGACTAGGTCACAGAGTTTGGGGGTACGTTCCACCGAATTTATAGATACGACGTGATTGCCCGAGCCCAGAAATAACACGGTATGCTTCGTTTAAAACAAATCCTCTTTATTGTCTTTACTTTAGAAGAATAAGAGTGAGATTACCGGCTGTTTGGCTCAGCCGACCAACCGCTCGTCCTCCCGTCGATCCCTGATCCCCGCTCCGGGTTGGTGCTAATACACACGCCCTCCCAAAGCTTGCGCCCGGCAGGTCGTGTGGTCTTGGTGCCTGGCGCCGAAACGGCTCTCGGTTCCCTTCGTTCGGACTCACGGACTCTGGTTGCGGGGCCTGTGTTGCTGCTTGTCGTCTTCTGCTGCCGCTGCCTGTCCGTCGCTGCTGCTCCCTCGTCGTCGCTCCTCTACGGATGCCGCTGCTCACTCGTCGTCGCTGCTATGCTGCTGCCGTTGCTCCCTCGTCGTCGCCCCTGCCGTTGCTGTTTCTCCGTTTGGGGTGCCGTGGACTCGGAACCTTTGGCTTGCCTGGATTTGCCCTTTCGCTGTGGCCGGCACCTAATCCGTGTTAACAGACCGAATGTCTCACCTCCCAGGCATACGCCGGGCAGGATATGCTCCTCGCTCCAGGATCTATGGTAGGCCAAAGGTTTGGGCGTCGCGTCTCCTTTAACTCCAGGTGATACGCTGTGCATACGCTCCAGCTCCTGGATCAGGATTCTACTGACTTTCCCGGGGTGTCCCTGCGTGGTTTTACTTGTGGGCTTGAGTTCACGAGCTGGCTATCCCTCCGGTTACAGTATCACACTAAAATCTAATCTAATCAAATCTACTTCCTGCCGTTAATCTTCCGCTCATTTACTTTATCCGTTAGCTTTGTCCGCGGCCGCTTCGTTCCCCGCCTTCCCCGCTCTCTCCTATCACCTTCGAGAGCGGCCGCGGAGGCCGGCCGGGACCGTTACGTTCCACGGTGATTCCTCCACCACCTTCTTTCGTGCGCGACGCCGTGCTGGTTCCTCTTGCCCCCGCATGCCGTCTGTGCTCGACGCATTTCTCCCTTTCCGTTTTTTCTAAACACAGCAGCGCTGGCCAATCCGACGCTGCCGTGCTGACTTCCTTGTTCCCCCCCCCCCCCCCCCCCGTTGCTGCCCCTCTTGCCACCTGTCTTGCCGTGTGGGAGATCTAATCTCCTCACACATCCCCCCTTCTTCGGGAACAACAGAAGCTTCGTGGTTCCAGCTTCATGTTTGTTTTTGTTTTGTTCGTTATTTATTTTTTCCCTCCCCTTGTGTGTGCATAATTTGTGTGTGGATACCCTTATCCACTTCCCCCCTTCTTCGGGTGATGTTAGGGTCCATTTCCCTATATGCTGTTGTAAGAACAGTTTTTTTGTTTATGTATGTTTTCTCCCATATTTTTTTTTATTTTATATTTTATTTTCTAGAATTTTTTTTTTTTTTTTTTAAATTTCTTTTGAAATACATTGTTTTTAAATATTTTTTTTGATGCGTATTTTTATATATTTTATTTTTCTAATATATTTTTTATATAATTTTTTTTTATATATTTTTTTTTATATATTTTTGTTTTATATTTTTTTTTTTTTATTTTTTCCATGCGTATTTTGATATTTTCCTTTTTCTAATATATATATATATTTTTTTTATTTATATTTTTTATTTTGTTTACCCCCCCATCTTCTTTTTTTGGGATTTTGTAATTGTTTCGTTTTTTAATCATTTATTATATATTTGTTTTCTTTTGTTTGTGTTACAGTTTTCGGGTGACGCTTATTTCTCTCTGTCCTACTCGCCCCCGAAAACTTTCTTGCCCAACCTGCCAGACCACGCTCCAGCGGCCTGTCTTTTTCCTCCTCCTAATGGCCTCTTCCTCGACTTTCTGCCACAGCTCTGGCGGCCAGTTGTGCTCGGGCACCGCTCCTCCGTCTCCTGCCGATTCCGCTCTTTTGAGCACCGGCCTAGGAGGCGTCCTCTCCGGGCAGGAAACCTGCCTCTCCAGCCTCGGCCTCTCCGTCGGGGCTGGCCACACCCATGGATCCCGCGTCCATGGCTCCTCCTTCGGATCTTCCTCCTTCGGCTCCTGTGGGTGCGGGGTGGGTGGCCTCGCCGGCTGCCACTTTCGGCTTGGCCACTCCCGTGGCCCCGTCATCCTTCTTATCCGTGCGCCCTGCGCCTCCTTCCGCCGGGTGGTCCTGCTTTTCTGGCATCTCCGGCGCGCCGCTCTTCGGAGCATTGCGGCACGCCCTGCCGATGCCTCCGCCTTCCATCGACGGACCGCTTCTCTGGCCATTTCTTCTGCCAACCTACCTCTAGCCCTTGCCAGCGACAGGGTGGCGTCCGCCTCCCTCCGGTCCTGGCTCCACCTCTGTCTCCTGTGCAGTGCCTGCAGCTCCAGACTGGGCCGGCGGTCCTCTTCTTCCACCCTGGCTCTGCCCACCGGCATCGCTCTCTCTCCGTTGGCCCCCTAGGCCATCACCCGGAGGACCCTCCTTGTGGCCTGGAGCCGACGGACGTCCCATCCTGGCAAGTCCAGGATCTCCAGGTCACTCTCGTCGGAGCTGACCATCGGCAATGCGTAGGATGACGTCGTGTCCATTTTTGCGTTGCTAGGTAAATTAAAGATGGCCGGCCGGTGTCCATCGCTGCCTTTTTATAGGCCTGCTGCCTGGAATAGATCCGATCTTGCGGTTCTTTTGTCCTCTTTCCATGCCCCCTTTGTTGTTCTCCTCCTTTCTCCGGTTGTTCGTGTATGTGTTTTGTGTTTTTTTTCTTTTATTGTTGCCCTTACTGGTGATTGTACATTCTCCTTTTCCTTCTGTCCTACGCGTGCGGTGCCAGTTCCTCCATCTGAGATTTTAGCTCCCTTACGTGGGCTCTCTTTTCTATCTTTGTGCTCCCGTGACGTAGCACGGCGATCACCGGCGAAATAAAATTCGTCACTCTGTTTTTCGTCACTCGTCACTCTCCGAAACCTTCGGCCGCTTTGGACAAATGGTGTTCTTTTGCCCACACCGTGTCTCCGATCTTCGGGCTCCACTCCCGCCTCCCCAGATTGTAGTGCCGAGCTTGCTCCTGCGCCGCGCGCTACAATGTTCTCCGCACCAGCTCGAACACTTCCTGCAATTTTTCCGCATTTTCTGAGGGAGTGGCTTGTGTTGGTGCTAATACACACGCCCTCCCAAAGCTTGCGCCCGGCAGGTCGTGTGGTCTTGGTGCCTGGCGCCGAAACGGCTCTCGGTTCCCTTCGTTCGGACTCACGGACTCTGGTTGCGGGGCCTGTGTTGCTGCTTGTCGTCTTCTGCTGCCGCTGCCTGTCCGTCGCTGCTGCTCCCTCGTCGTCGCTCCTCTACGGATGCCGCTGCTCACTCGTCGTCGCTGCTATGCTGCTGCCGTTGCTCCCTCGTCGTCGCCCCTGCCGTTGCTGTTTCTCCGTTTGGGGTGCCGTGGACTCGGAACCTTTGGCTTGCCTGGATTTGCCCTTTCGCTGTGGCCGGCACCTAATCCGTGTTAACAGACCGAATGTCTCACCTCCCAGGCATACGCCGGGCAGGATATGCTCCTCGCTCCAGGATCTATGGTAGGCCAAAGGTTTGGGCGTCGCGTCTCCTTTAACTCCAGGTGATACGCTGTGCATACGCTCCAGCTCCTGGATCAGGATTCTACTGACTTTCCCGGGGTGTCCCTGCGTGGTTTTACTTGTAGGCTTGAGTTCACGAGCTGGCTATCCCCCCGGTTACAGGATCACACTAAAATCTAATCTAATCAAATCTACTTCCTGCCGTTAATCTTCCGCTCATTTACTTTATCCGTTAGCTTTGTCCGCGGCCGCTTCGTTCCCCGCCTTCCCCGCTCTCTCCTATCACCTTCGAGAGCGGCCGCGGAGGCCGGCCAGGACCGTTACGTTCCACGGTGATTCCTCCACCACCTTCTTTCGTGCGCGACGCCGTGCTGGTTCCTCTTGCCCCCGCATGCCGTCTGTGCTCGACGCATTTCTCTAACACAGCAGCGCTGGCCAATCTTTTTTATTTTATATTTTATTTTCTAGAATTTTTTTTTTTTTTTTAAATTTCTTTTGAAATACATTTTTTTTAAATATTTTTTTTGATGCGTATTTTTATATATTTTATTTTTCTAATATATTTTTTATATAATTTTTTTTTATATTTTTTTTTTTATATATTTTTGTTTTATATTTTTTTTTTTTATTTTTCCCATGCGTATTTTGATATTTTCCTTTTTCTAATATATATATATATTTTTTTTATTTATATTTTTTATTTTGTTTACCCCCCCATCTTCTTTTTTTGGGATTTTGTAATTGTTTCGTTTTTTAATCATTTATTATATATTTGTTTTCTTTTGTTTGTGTTACAGTTTTCGGGTGACGCTTATTTCTCTCTGTCCTACTCGCCCCCGAAAACTTTCTTGCCCAACCTGCCATACCACGCTCCAGCGGCCTGTCTTTTTCCTCCTCCTAATGGCCTCTTCCTCGACTTTCTGCCACAGCTCTGTCGGCCAGTTGTGCTCGGGCACCGCTCCTCCGTCTCCTGCCGATTCCGCTCTTTTGAGCACCGGCCTAGGAGGCGTCCTCTCCGGGCAGGAAACCTGCCTCTCCAGCCTCGGCCTCTCCGTCGGGGCTGGCCACACCCATGGATCCCGCGTCCATGGCTCCTCCTTCGGATCTTCCTCCTTCGGCTCCTGTGGGTGCAAGGTGGGTGGCCTCGCCGGCTGCCACTTTCGGCTTGGCCACTCCCGTGGCCCCGTCATCCTTCTTATCCGTGCGCCCTGCGCCTCCTTCCGCCGGGTGGTCCTGCTTTGCTGGCATCTCCGGCGCGCCGCTCTTCGGAGCATTGCGGCACGCCCTGCCGCTGCCTCCGCCTTCCATCGACGGACCGCTTCTCTGGCCATTTCTTCTGCCAACCTACCTCTAGCCCTTGCCAGCGACAGGGTGGCGTCCGCCTCCCTCCGGTCCTGGCTCCACCTCTGTCTCCTGTGCAGTGCCTGCAGCTCCAGACTGGGCCGGCGGTCCTCTTCTTCCACCCTGGCTCTGCCCACCGGCATCGCTCTCTCTCCGTTGGCCCCCTAGGCCATCACCCGGAGGACCCTCCTTGTGGCCTGGAGCCGACGGACGTCCCATCCTGGCAAGTCCAGAATCTCCAGGTCACTCTCGTCGGAGCTGACCATCGGCAATGCGTAGGATGACGTCGTGTCCATTTTTGCGTTGCTAGGTAAATTAAAGACGGCCGGCCGGTGTCCATCGCTGCCTTTTTATAGGCCTGCTGCCTGGAATAGATCCGATCTTGCGGTTCTTTTGTCCTCTTTCCATGCCCCCTTTGTTGTTCTCCTCCTTTCTCCGGTTGTTCGTGTATGTGTTTTGTGTTTTTTTTCTTTTATTGTTGCCCTTACTGGTGATTGTACATTCTCCTTTTCCTTCTGTCCTACGCGTGCGGTGCCAGTTCCTCCATCTGAGATTTTAGCTCCCTTACGTGGGCTCTCTTTTCTATCTTTGTGCTCCCGTGACGTAGCACGGCGATCACCGGCGAAATAAAATTCGTCACTCTGTTTTTCGTCACTCGTCACTCTCCGAAACCTTCGGCCGCTTTGGACAAATGGTGTTCTTTTGCCCACACCGTGTCTCCGATCTTCGGGCTCCACTCCCGCCTCCTCAGATTGTAGTGCCGAGCTTGCTCCTGCGCCGCGCGCTACAATGTTCTCCGCACCAGCTCGAACACTTCCTGCAATTTTTCCGCATTTTCTGAGGGAGTGGCTTGTGCTTCTCCTGTCCCCAATGCCCCTTTGCCGAATATTGCTTTCGGCATTCATGGCTCTCTGCCTTGAGTTATGAAGCAAGGTGAGTATCCCGTTGAATCTGACACGCTCGAGTTCACCGCCAGCATTAATTCTGGCCAGTGCTCCCACGTTCTTTGGTCCTTGCCTGCAAACTGGGCGATTATCGTCTTCACCGTCCTGTTTGCCCTTTCCGTAGGGTTTTCCTGCCACGTGTATGGTGCTGTAAATTGATGGCAAACTCCGCGCTCCTCAAGAAATTTCTTGAAACTCCTACAGGTGAACTGGACACCATTGTCAGTCACCATCACCTTTGGCACACCACCTTGGGACCATTTCTGTCCATTTGGAAAATCGATCGATCATGACTAGTAGCATGGTGACGAAGTCCGCACATACCGTCGCCCACGGCTCCTCTGGGACCTGTGTTAACATTTTGCCTGCGGCCTGCATCTGGCTCTGGTTTCTCACGTCCCTTAGCATCCCTGGCCAGAAGTACCTTGCTGCTACTTTCGCAATCGTTTTCCTTCCGCCTAGATGTCCCGCTGTCGGTGCGTCGTGGTTCTCCTTCAGCACCTGTTGCCTCATGTCCATCGACACACATAGTTTCCACGAAAAAAAATGTTGCATCCTTCAATTGCTCCAATATGAAGTTTATCCTTGGCATAGGGTACTCATCTTTTACTGATTTTGCGTTGATCTGCCGAAAGTTCACGCACATCCTCCACTGACCCGTCTTTTTCGTCACTATGACAATGGGTGAGCTGTAGTCGCTGTAGGCGACTTTCTCATCGATTTCCCCCTGTATTTTGGGGTTTTTTTTGGGTAATATCTTTGTTTTATTGGGATGTCGTCCTTCGTTTGTGAACGCCGCCAGCTCTTCTTCGATGAACTTTTTGTCCCGCTCGCTCTCCCATTCTTCCGAGGGTCCAGTTATGGCTATGGACAGCCTATCCTCCAAGCATCCGCTCCATCTTTCTCTTTTCGGGATTTTGACTTGACTTAATAGCCTGCGCAGTTTATTGTTGTGCCGAATTCTGCGAGGAAATCTCATCCAAGCACCGCGCTGTCTCCCATGCCTGGCAACAATAACATATTCAACTCCTTTGTCTTGTTGCCAAAGCTTACAGTTGGTAGGAGTACCATTTGAGTCTCGGTGTGGCTCCCGTTAGCCAACTTTCCTCGTCTCCTTGTTGCTTTCCGTTCTCCGGCGATTCCCGGGTTCTCTGCTAGCTCTTCTGAAATGAAGCTAGCCGTTGCCCCGGTATCTATCATGGCCCTCACTTCTGCACCTCCAACCTTGATGACTGCCGCCGACTGCTGATCTTCTCCTGTTAATCCTCCAACTAATTCTTAGAGGCAGCACCTCGCGATCTCTGCCTTCCTCTCTACGCCTGAGACCGCTGCACGTTTCCCGCTCTTTGGCAGCACTCTGTGCTTCTCACCCCTATTGCGCCGGACATCCTGCAGAACAAAATTCTAGGGTTCCTGCACCCACTGGCCTAATGACCCATGCCTCCGCACCTGTTGCACGCCTGTTCTGGGTTTTCTATCTGTCCCCGTCTAGGCGTCGCTGCCCACTGCAAGTACGGCTGCCTTTGGCTTTGGCTTGCTGCCCATTGTTGACTCGGCTGCTGTTGCCTGGGGCCTGTCCATTGCTGGCTCGGATGCTGTTGCAGTGGCATTTGGCGTTGCTCCTCCGGCTGCCATCTCTGCCCTCACTGTCCTTACCCGATGGCTTCTGGTGCAGTTCTTCTTTTGGCCACCCTCTGTCTGCCGTGACGGCTTGCCTGTTGAAAACCTCTTCTTCCAAGGCCAGCTCCTCGAATTCCTCGGCCAGACCCATCACCTCCTCGAGCGATGCGCATGCGTATGGCCCCATGAACATTTTCATGCGCGGCATGCAGTTCTCCACTAGCCTTTCAATGACCTCCTTTGTGGACTTTCCCAAAATCTTCATTAGCGTCTGAAGATCCACCATGTATTCTTTAAACGGCTCTCTGCGTTGCTGTTTCCGCTGCCGAACCTGGGCTGCCAGTTTTTCAAAGTACCCTTTTGGCAGGAAAAAGGCCTCGAAGCTCCTTCTGAACTCCTGCCATGTGGGCCATTCCTCATCGTTCATTAAGAACCACTTTTGCGCTCTGCCCTGGAGTAGTTCTGGCATCGCCCGCGGGATTGTATTTATATCCATCCCGTATGTTTTGGCGGACCATGCTACTCGGTCCACGAACTCGAGAGGATCCCCTGTTCCGTCGACTCGGCACGACCACTCTCGACCATCTGTACCGGGACTGGCTTCCGCACTTGTGACTCCATGCTCCTCATGCTCTTCATTTCTGGCACTGCCAGACTTTGAATGAGCTTTGCCTCGGCGTGGACCTCTGCGCGTATTTCTCCTCGAATCCACGCGCAACCACCATCACTTCATCGTCCTTCGTCTCGTCGACCCACCTTGCAACAAGTGCCTTCATGATCTCAACGGTTCCATCCGCTGGGAGACAAAGCTCTCTGCACACTTCGCACAACTCCTCTTTGCGAAGCGCGTAGATCCAATTTTTCTTCCCCATCTTGAAGCTGTGTTACTCCTAGACTCCAAAGCAATCACGTAGTTTGGGCGCCAGGTGTAACGAACTGTTTTGGCAATATTTTGTTCGCAACAAACGCCGCGACTAGCTCCCAGAGGTTGAGGGTACGTTCCACCGAATTTATAGATTCGACATGATTGCCCGAGCCCAGAAATAACACGGAATGCTTCGTTTCAATCAAATCCTCTTTATTGTCTTTACTTTACAAAAATAAGAGTGAGATTACCGGCTGTTTGGCTCAGCCGACCAACCGCTCGTCCTCCCGTCGATCCCTGATCCCCGCTCCGGGTTGGTGCCAATACACACGCCCTCCCAAAGCTTGCGCCCGGCAGGTCGTGTGGTCTTGGTGCCTGGCACCGAAACGGCTCACGGTTCCCTTCGTTCGGACTCACGGACTCTGGTTGCGGGGCCTGTGTTGTTTGCTGCTGTCTTCCGCGCTGACCTTCTGCTGCCGCTGCTCGACCGCCGTCGCCGCTCTTCTGACGCTGCTGCTCCCTCGTCGATGCTGCTGCTTCCTCGTTGTCGCCGCCGCTCCCTCGTCGTCGCCTCTGCTGTTGCTGCTCCTCCTTTATGGGTGCCGTGGACCTTCGGAATCTTTGGCTCGCTGTGATTGCCCTTTTGCTGTGGCCGGCACCTAATCCGTGTTAACAGACCGAATGTCTCACCTCCCAGGCATACGCCGGGCAGGGTATGCTCCTCGCTGCTTAGCGGCCGGATCAGGGCACGAAGGGCCTACCTACCGCACAGGACACGCCCTCGGTCGCGTTCGCCACTCGCCTCCAAACACCTGCGTGCCTACGCTCCGCAGGATCTATGGTAGGCCAAAGGTTTGGGGGTCGCGTCTCCTTTAACTCCGCGCCTGGATCAGGATTCTACTGACTTTCCCGGGGTGTCCCTGCGTGGTTTTACTTGTGGGCTTGAGTTCACGAGCTGGCTATTCCTCGGGTTACAGAATCACACCTGGTTCGAACGGACAGGAGCAGGCAAGGCGTACGCCAGGCTGATCCGTCGTTGCCGCTACTACACCAGGATACCTGTTGTGTCAAGGTTAACTCCACCCGACTCGTTTACCCTTGGGCCTTAGTTTTGCCGCGGATCCTTGCTCCTTACTTGACTCGCGTACCGCCTCCGGACTTACCCACAGGGGGTCCTTAAGCTATTAATCTAAGATCCTTGCTCACTCGCTTTAAAGCCCGCACTTAAGACTGTCGGACTTACCCAAGGGGGGTCCTTCAGCCAGAACTCCTAATTTCTCCGAGGAAACTTTCCCACTTGAACGTTAGACTTACCCACGGGGGTCTTTCACTCAACTCTTCCAGCTTCCCTAGAAGACTCGGTCCCGATTTGCTCCAGGGGCCCTCCTTATATAGTGCCAGAGGCGCCCGTTATTCCTCGCAAATCTACTTCCTGCCGTTAATCCTTCGTCCTCCGTTTCCCTACGTTAACTTTCTCCAATCCCGCCGTCTTTCTATCGGTGGGCTTTCTTTATTGCCCCCTCCCCCGATTGCCCTGCTTGGGCCTCCGATCCGCATTGTTTTTGTGCCGGTCATCGGACTTCTTCCAGATACCCCGCGATCCCCCCACTGGTCATTCCAAATGCATTTCTGTGTTTTGTGCATTTTCCAAACACAGCTGCGCAGTCGCCGGCCGCTTCGTTCCCCGCCGTCTCCGCTGTTTCCTATGACATTCGAGCGTGGCCGCGGAGGCCCGGCCGGGACCGTTACGTTCCACGGTGATTCCTCTTTCGCCTTATTCCGTGCGCGCCACCGTGCCGGCTCCCCTGCCCCTGCATGCAGTCTGCCCTTGATGCATTTCTCTTCTTCCGTATTTCTAAACACAGCGCTGGCCCATCCGACGCTGACGTGCTGGCTTGTTTGTTCTTTCCCCCCCCCCCCCCCGCTGCTGCCCATCTTGCCACCTGTCTTGGCGTGTGGGAGATCTAATCTCCTCACATGCTGTTTTGTTCGGTTAAATAAAAGAAGGCCGGCCGGTGTCCACCGCTGCCTTTTTATAGGCCTGCTGCCTGGAATAGATCCGTTCTTACGGTTCTTTTTTCCTCTTTCCTGCTCCCGTTGTAGGTCTCTTCCTTTCTCCGTTTGTTTGGCTTTCGGCCGTTTCTTTCCCCCCTTTTTTTTTGTGTTTTGACATTATTGGTGTGTTGCACATTCTCCTTTTTCTTCTGCCCTATGTCTGCGGTGCCGATTCCTCCACCTGGGCTTTTAGCTCACTTACGTGGGTTGTCTTCTCTTTCTTCGTGCTCCCGTGACGTAGCACGGCAATCACCGGCGAAATGAAATTCGTCACTATGTATGGCCTAAACCTTCGGCCGCTTTGGACAAATGGTGCTCGGGCAATGGTGATCTTCGGGCTCCACTCCCGCCTTCTCAGATTGTAGTGTCGAGTGTCTCCCGTGTTTCTCCGCACCAGCTCGAACACTTCCTGTAATTTTGTAATTTTCTGAGGTGGTGGCTGGTGCTTCTCCTGTCCCCAATGCCCCTTTGTCGAATATCGCTTTCGGCATTCTTGGCTCTCTGCTTTGGGTGATGAAGCATGGTTCACCACCTGCATTAATTCTGGCCAGTGGTCATCCCATGTTCTTTGGTCCTTGCCTGCAAACTGAGCGATCATCGTCTTTACCGTCCGGTTTGCCCTTTCCGTAGGGTTTTCCTGCGGCGTGTATGGTGCTGTAAACTGATGGCAAACTCCGAGCTCCTCGAGAAATTTCTTGAAGCTCCTACTGGCGAACTGGACACCATTGTCAGTCACCATCACCTTTGGCACACCACCTTTTGCAGCGTCTCCGTTGTGGCTTTCAGCATTGGGACCATTTCCGTCCATTTTGAAAATCGATCGATCAATACCAATAGCATGGTATTTCCATGCTTGGACCTCGGCAAAGGTCCCACGAAGTCCGCACATACCGTCGCCCACGGCTCCTCTGGGACCTGTATCAGCATTTTCCCTGCGGCCTCCATCTGGCTCGGTTTATACCGCATTCATGTCTCGCATTTCCTGACATAGATCCTCACGTCCCTTTGCATCCCTGGCCAGAAGTACCGTGCTGCTACTTTCGCAATCGTTTTCCTTCCGCCTAGATGTCCCGCTGTTGGTGCGTCGTGGTTCTCCTTCGGCACCGATGCCACTTCCTCGCTCCCGGCGCTGTGTGGAACATGTCGGTAAATCAGGCCTGCCTCCTCAACGTATTCCGGATATTTCTGTGGGTTTTCCATTATCTTCTTCTTCAGTGAGGCTATCCAAATGCATTCTGTGTCTTCGATTGCTGTGGCACTCCTCAGCTTCTCCACTATCGGCTGGCGGGAAAGTGCATCCGCGACTACGTTCAGCTTGCCTTTCCTGTAGCTGATAACGTAATCGTACTGTTGCAATTCGAAGACCTATCTCGCGATCCTTCCGAGTGGGCTCTCTATATTGTTCAACCACTTCAGCGTCATGTGATCCGTGATCACGTCGAACTGGTACCCCTCCAGGTATGGTCTCATCTGCCGAATTGCCCATATTATTGCCAGGCATTCTTTCTCCGTTGCCGAGTAATTCTTTTCCGAGCCTATTAGCGTTCGGCTGGCGTAAGCGACCACTCGCTCGCCCTCATCCGTGTCCTGCGTCAGTACTGCACCCACGCCGTAGTCGCTGGCATCTGTTTGCAGCACAAAATCGGGGAATCGGGGCACGCTAGCACTGGATTCTCTGCTAAACGCGACTTTAACTTCTCAAACGCCTCTTGGTGTCTTGCCGTCCACTCCCACAGTGTTTCCTTTCGTTTCGAGGAGATCGTTTAACGGCCTTGCGATCTCGTCGAAATCAGGGACGAGTCGCCGATACCACGACGCCATCCCGATGAATTGCCGCACCCCTTTCACGTTTGTTGACGGTTCCAATCGCTGCGACTTTTCCCTTCACTTGTTATCCGGTGGCCCAGGTACAAAAGCTCTTCCCTGAAGAAATGTGTTATCTGTGTTTATTCTTAAGTTTGCCGCCTCCAGTCTTCGGAACACTTCCTTCAAATTTGCCATATGCTCTTCCTTCGTGCGTCCGATCACGATAATGTCATCTTGATATGCAAATGAGTGCGGAGCCATGCTCGGGCCTATGACCTGGTCTAAAGTCCTTTAAAATGTTGCCGAGGCCGAGTGTAATCCGAATGGCATCACCTTCCACTGGTACAGACCTTTCCCTGGTACCGTAAAGGCCGTATACTTCCTGCTCTCTTCCTCCAGTGGGATTTGCCAATAGCCATCCTTCAGGTCGATGCTGCTAAAAAATGTTGCATCCTTCAATTGCTCCAATATGAAGTTTATCCTTGGCATAGGGTACGCATCTTTTACTGATTTTGCGTTGATCTGCCGAAAGTTCACGCACATCCTCCACTGACCCGTCTTTTTCGTCACTATGACAATGGGTGAGCTGTAGTCGCTGTAGGCGACTTTCTCATTGATTTCCCCCTGTATTTTGGGGTTTTTTTTGGGTAATATCTTTGTTTTATTGGGATGTCGATGTGATCAACCCTTCTGGTTTGTGAACGCCGCCAGCTCTTCTTCGATGAACTTTTTGTCCCGCTCGCTCTCCCATTCTTCCCAGGGTCCATTTATGGCTATGGACAGCCTATCCTCCAAGCATCCGCTCCATCTTTCTCTTTTCGGGATCATGACTTGACTTGGTAGCCTGCGCAGTTTATTGTTGTGCCGAATTCTGCGAGGAAATCTCATCCAAGCACCGCGCTGTCTCCCATGCCTAGCAACACTAACATATTCAACTCCTTTGTCTTGTTGCCGAAGCTTACAGTTGGTAGGAGTACCATTTAAGTCTCGGTGTGGCTCCCGTTAGCCAACTTTCCTCGTCTCCTTGTTGCTTTCCGTTCTCCGGCGATTCCCGGGTTCTCTGCTAGCTCTTCTGAAATGAAGCTAGCCGTTGCCCCGGTATCTATCATGGCCCTCACTTCTGCACCTCCGACCTTGATGACTGCCGCCAACTGCTGATCTTCTCCTGTTAATCCTCCAACTAATTCTGAGAGGCAGCACCTCGCGATCTCTGCCTTCCTCTCTACGGCTGAGACCGCTGCACGTTTCCCGCTCTTTAGCAGCACTCTGTGCTTCTCACCCCTATTGCGCCGGACATCCTGCAGAACAAAATTCTAGGGTTCCTGCACCCACTGGCCCAATGACTCATGCCTCCGCACCTGTTGCACGCCTGTGCTGGGTTTTCTATCTGTCCCCGTCTAGGCGTCGCTGCCCACTGCAAGTTCGGCTGCCTTTGGCTTGCTGCCCATTGTTGACTCGGATGCTGTTGCCTTGAGCCTGTCCATTGCTGGCTCGGATCCTGTTGCAGTGGCATTTGGCGTTGCTCTTCCGGCTGCCATCTCTGCCCCCACCCATGTCCTGGGGGGCTCTGTTGCTCCGGTGGCTTCTGGTGCCGTTCTTCTTTTGGCCACCCTCTGTCTGCCGTGGCGGCTTGCCTGTTGAAAACCTCTTCTTCCAAGGCCAGCTCCTCGAATTCCTCGGCCAGACCCATCACCTCCTCGAGCGATGCGCATGCGTATGGCCTCATGGACATTTTCATGCGCGGCATGCTCCACTAGTTCTCCACTAGCCTTTCAATGACCTCCTTTGTGGACTTTCCCAAAGGCTTCATTAGCGTCTGAAGGTCCACCATGTATTCTTTAAACGGCTCTCCTCGTTGCTGTTTCCGCTGCCGAACCTGGTCTTCCAGTTTTTCAAAGTACCCTTTTGGCAGGAAAAAGGCCTTGAAGCACCTTCTCATCGTTCATTAAGAACCACTTTTGCGCTCTGCCCTGGAGTAGTTCTGGCATCGCCCGCGGGATTGTGTTTATATCCATCCCGTATGTTGTGGCAGACCATGCTACACGGTCCACGAACTCGAGAAGATCTCCTGTTCCGTCGAATGGGAACGACCACTCTCGGACTTGTTTCGCCACTTTCGCATAGTCCACCTGTACCGGGACTGGCTTCCGCACTTTTGGCTCCATGCTACTTATGGTCTTCATTTCTGGCACTGCCAGACTCTAAAAGAGCTTTTTCGATTCTCTCACCACTCTCTGCCTCGGCGTGGACCTCTGCGCGTATTTCTCCTCGAATCCACGCGCGACCACCATCACATCATCGTCCTTCGTCTTGTCGACGCACCTTGCAACAAGTGCCCTCATGATCTCAACGGTTCCATCCGCTGGGAGACCGAGCTCTCTGCACACTTCGCACAACTCCTCTTTGCGAAGCGCGTAAATCCAAATTTTCTTCCCCATCTTGAAGGTGTTTTACTCCTAGACTCTAAAGCAATCGCGCAGTTTGGGCGCCAGGTGTAACGAACTGTTTTTGCTAATGTTTTGTTTGCAACAAATGTCGCGACTAGGTCACAGAGTTTGGGGGTACGTTCCACCGAATTTATAGATACGACGTGATTGCCCGAGCCCAGAAATAACACGGTATGCTTTGTTTAAAACAAATCCTCTTTATTGTCTTTACTTTACAAGAATAAGAGTGAGATTACCGGCTGTTTGGCTCAGCCGACCAACCGCTCGTCCTCCCGTCGATCCCTGATCCCCGCTCCGGGTTGCTGCTAATACACACGCCCTCCCAAAGCTTGCGCCCGGCAGGTCGTGTGGTCTTGGTGCCTGGCACCGAAACGGCTCACGGTTCCCTTCGTTCGGACTCACGGACTCTGGTTGCGGGGCCTGTGTTGTTTGCTGCTGTCTTCCGCGCTGACCTTCTGCTGCCGCTGCTCGACCGCCGTCGCCGCTCTTCTGACGCTGCTGCTCCCTCGTCGATGCTGCTGCTTCCTCGTTGTCGCCGTCGCTCCCTCGTCGTCGCCTCTGCTGTTGCTGCTCCTCCTTTATGGGTGCCGTGGACCTTCGGAATCTTTGGCTAGCTGTGATTGCCCTTTCGCTGTGGCCGGCACCTAATCCGTGTTAACAGACCGAATGTCTCACCTCCCAGGCATACGCCGGGCAGGGTATGCTCCTCGCTGCTTAGCGGCACGAAGGGCCTACCTACCGCACAGGACACGCCCTCGGTCGCGTTCGCCACTCGCCTCCAAACACCTGCGTGCCTACGCTCCGCAGGATCTATGGTAGGCCAAAGGTTTGGGGGTCGCGTCTCCTTTAACTCCAGGTGATACGCTGTGTATACGCTCCAGCGCCTGGATCAGGATTCTACTGACTTTCCCGGGGTGTCCCTGCGTGGTTTTACTTGTGGGCTTGAGTTCACGAGCTGGCTATTCCTCGGGTTACAGGATCGCACCTGGTTCGAACGGACAGGAGCAGGCAAGGCGTACGCCAGGCTGATCCGTCGTTGCCGCTACTACACCAATCCTGGTCCAGGTATCCACCTGTTGTGTCAAGGTTAACTCCACCCGACTCGTTTACCCTTGGGCCTTAGTTTTGCCGCGGATCCTTGATCCTTTCCCCTTGCTCCTTGCTTGACTCGCGTACCGCCTCCGGACTTACCCACAGGGGGTCCTTAAGCTATTAATCGAAGATCCTTGCTCACTCGCTTTAAAGCCCGCACTTAAGACTGTCGGACTTACCCACGGGGGTCCTTCAGCCTGTACTCCTAATTCCTCCGAGGAAACTTTCCCACTTGAACGTTAGACTTACCCACGGGGGTCTTTCACTCAACTCTTCCAGCTCCAGGCGCCCGTTATTCCTCGCAAATCTACTTCCTGCCGTTAATCCTTCGTCCTCCGTTTCCCTCCGTTAACTTTCTCCAATCCCGCCGTCTTTCTATCGGTGGGCTTTCTTTATTGCCCTCTCCCCCGATTGCCCTGCTTGGGCCTCCGATCCGCAGTGTTATGTGCCGGTCATCGGACTTCTTCCAGATACCCCGCGATCCCCCCCCTGGTCATTCCAAATGCATTTCTGTGTTTTGTGCATTTTCTAAACACAGCCGTCTCCGCTGTTTCCTATGACATTCGAGCGTGGCCGCGGAGGCCCGGCCGGGACCGTTACGTTCCACGGTGATTCCTCTTTCGCCTTCTTCCGTGCGCCGCCGTGCCGGCTCCTCTGCCCCCCCTTGCTGCTGCTGCCGCCGCATGCAGTCTGCCCTTGATGCATTTCTCTTCTTCCGTATTTCTAAACACAGCGCTGGCCCCTCCGACGCTGACGTGCTGGCTTGTTTTTTCTTTCCCCCCCCGCTGCTGCCCCTCTTGCCACCTGTCTTGGCGTGTGGGAGATCTAATCTCCTCACATGCTGTTTTGTTCGGTTAAATAAAAGAAGTCCGGCCGGTGTCCACCGCTGCCTTTTTATAGGCCTGCTGCCTGGAATAGATCCGTTCTTACGGTTCTTTTTCCTCTTTCCTGCTCTCGTTGTAGGGGTCTTCCTTTCTCCGTTTGTTTGGCTTTCGGCCGTTTCTTTCCCCCCTTTTTTTTTATGTTTTGACATTATTGGTGTGTTGCACATTCTCCTTTTTCTTCTGCCCTATGTCTGCGGTGCCGATTCCTCCACCTGGGCTTTTAGCTCACTTACGTGGGCTCTCTTCTCTTTCTTCGTGCTCCCGTGACGTAGCACGGCAATCACCGGCGAAATGAAATTCGTCACTATGTATGGCCTAAACCTTCGGCCGCTTTGGACAAATGGTGCTCGGGCAATGGTGATCTTCGGGCTCCACTCCCGCCTTCTCAGATTGTAGTGTCGAGTGTCTCCCGTGTTTCTCCGCACCAGCTCGAACACTTCCTGTAATTTTGTAATTTTCTGAGGTGGTGGCTGGTGCTTCTCCTGTCCCCAATGCCCCTTTGTCGAATATCGCTTTCGGCATTCTTGGCTCTCTGCTTTGGGTGATGAAGCATGGTTCACCACCTGCATTAATTCTGGCCAGTGGTCATCCCATGTTCTTTGGTCCTTGCCTGCAAACTGAGCGATCATCGTCTTTACCGTCCGGTTTGCCCTTTCCGTAGGGTTTTCCTGCGGCGTGTATGGTGCTGTAAACTGCTCCTTGAAGCTCCTACTGGCGAACTGGACGCCATTGTCAGTCACCATCACCTTTGGCACACCACCTTTTGCAGCGTCTCCGTTGTGGCTTTCAGCATTGGGACCATTTCCGTCCATTTTGAAAATCGATCGATCAATACCAATAGCATGGTATTTCCATGCTTGGACCTCGGCAAAGGTCCCACGAAGTCCGCACATACCGTCGCCCACGGCTCCTCTGGGACCTGTATCAGCATTTTCCCTGCGGCCTGCATCTGGCTCGGTTTGTACCGCATTCATGTCTCGCATTTCCTGACATAGATCCTCACGTCCCTTTGCATCCCTGGCCAGAAGTACCGTGCTGCTACTTTCGCAATCGTTTTCCTTCCGCCTAGATGTCCCGCTGTTGGTGCGTCGTGGTTCTCCTTCGGCACCGATGCCACTTCCTCGCTCCCGGCGCTGTGTGGAACATGTCGGTAAATCAGGCCTGCCTCCTCAACGTATTCCGGATATTTCTGTGGGTTTTCCATTATCTTCTTCTTCAGTGAGGCTATCCAAATGCATTCTGTGTCTTCGATTGCTGTGGCACTCCTCAGCTTCTCCACTATCGGCTGGCGGGAAAGTGCATCCGCGACTACGTTCAGCTTGCCTTTCCTGTAGCTGATAACGTAATCGTACTGTTGCAATTCGAAGACCTATCTCGCGATCCTTCCGAGTGGGCTCTCTATATTGTTCAACCACTTCAGCGTCATGTGATCCGTGATCACGTCGAACTGGTACCCCTCCAGGTATGGTCTCATCTGCCGAATTGCCCATATTATTGCCAGGCATTCTTTCTCCGTTGCCGAGTAATTCTTCTCCGAGCCTATTAGCGTTCGGCTGGCGTAAGCGACCACTCGCTCGCCCTCATCCGTGTCCTGCGTCAGTACTGCACCCACGCCGTAGTCGCTGGCATCTGTTTGCAGCACAAAATCGGGGAATCGGGGCACGCTAGCACTGGATTCTCTGCTAAACGCGACTTTAACTTCTCAAACGCCTCTTGGTGTCTTGCCGTCCACTCCCACTGTGTTTCCTTTCGCAGGAGATCGTTTAACGGCCTTGCGATCTCGTCGAAATCAGGGACGAGTCGCCGATACCACGACGCCATCCCGATGAATTGCCGTACCCCTTTCACGTTTGTTGGCGATTCCAATCGCTGCGACTTTTCCCTGCACTTGTTATCCGGTGGCCCAGGTACAACAGCTCTTCCCTGAAGAAATGTGTTATCTGTGTTTATTCTTAAGTTTGCCGCCTTCAGTCTTCGGAACACTTCCTTCAAATTTGCCATATGCTCCTCCTTCGTGCGTCCGATCACGATAATGTCATCTTGATACGCAAATGAGTGCGGAGCCATGCTCGGGCCTATGACCTGGTCTAAAGTCCTTTGAAATGTTGCCGAGGCCGAGTGTAATCCGAATGGCATCACCTTCCACTGGTACAGACCTTTCCCTGGTACCGTAAAGGCCGTATACTTCCTGCTCTCTTCCTCCAGTGGGATTTGCCAATAGCCATCCTTCAGGTCGATGCTGCTAAAAAATGTTGCATCCTTCAATTGCTCCAATATGAAGTTTATCCTTGGCATAGGGTACGCATCTTTTACTGATTTTGCGTTGATCTGCCGAAAGTTCACGCACATCCTCCACTGACCCGTCTTTTTCGTCACCATGACAATGGATGACCTGTAGTCGCTGTAGGCGACTTTCTCATTGATTTCCCTCTGTATTTTGGGGTTTTTTTTGGGTAATATCTTTGTTTTATTGGGATGTCGTCCTTCATAGTGATTTTATGCTGGGTTATGTTTGATCAACCCTTCTGGTTTGTGAACGCCGCCAGCTCTTCTTCGATGAACTTTTTGTCCCGCTCGCTCTCCCATTTTTCCCAGGGTCCCTATCCTTTTCCCTATCCTCCAAGCATCCGCTCCATCTTTCTCTTTTCGGGATCATGACTTGACTTGGTAGCCTGCGCAGTTTATTGTTGTGCCGAATTCTGCGAGGAAATCTCATCCAAGCACCGCGCTGTCTCCCATGCCTGGCAACACTAACATATTCAACTCCTTTGTCTTGTTGCCAAAGCTTACAGTTGGTAGGAGTACCATTTAAGTCTCGGTGTGGCTCCCGTTAGCCAACTTTCCTCGTCTCCTTGTTGCTTTCCGTTCTCCGGCGATTCCCGGGTTCTCTGCTAGCTCTTCTGAAATGAAGCTAGCCGTTGCCCCGGTATCTATCATGGCCCTCACTTCTGCACCTCCGACCTTGATGACTGCCGCCAACTGCTGATCTTCTCCTGTTAATCCTCCAACTAATTCTGAGAGGCAGCACCTCGCGATCTCTGCCTTCCTCTCTACGGCTGAGACCGCTGCACGTTTCCCGCTCTTTGGCAGCACTCTGTGCTTCTCACCCCCATTGCGCCGGACATCCTGCAGAACAAAATTCTAGGGTTCCTGCACCCACTGGCCTAATGACCCATGCCTCCGCACCTGTTGCACGCCTGTGCTGGGTTTTCTATCTGTCCCCGTCTAGGCGTCGCTGCCCACTGCAAGTTCGGCTGCCTTTGGCTTGCTGCCCATTGTTGACTCGGATGCTGTTGCCTTGAGCCTGTCCATTGCTGGCTCGGATCCTGTTGCAGTGGCATTTGGCGTTGCTCTTCCGGCTGCCATCTCTGCCCCCACCCATGTCCTGGGGGGCTCTGTTGCTCCGGTGGCTTCTGGTGCCGTTCTTCTTTTGGCCACCCTCTGTCTGCCGTGGCGGCTTGCCTGTTGAAAACCTCTTCTTCCAAGGCCAGCTCCTCGAATTCCTCGGCCAGACCCATCACCTCCTCGAGCGATGCGCATGCGTATGGCCTCATGAACATTTTCATGCGCGGCATGCAGTTCTCCACTAGCCTTTCAATGACCTCCTTTGTGGACTTTCCCAAAGGCTTCATTAGCGTCTGAAGGTCCACCATGTATTCTTTAAACGGCTCTCCTCGTTGCTGTTTCCGCTGCCGAACCTGGTCTTCCAGTTTTTCAAAGTACCCTTTTGGCAGGAAAAAGGCCTCGAAGCACCTTCTCATCGTTCATTAAGAACCACTTTTGCGCTCTGCCCTGGATTAGTTCTGGCATCGCCCGCGGGATTGTGTTTATATCCATCCCGTATGTTGTGGCAGACCATGCTACACGGTCCACGAACTCGAGAAGATCTCCTGTTCCGTCGAATGGGAACGACCACTCTCGGACTTGTTTCGCCACTTTCGCATAGTCCACCTGTACCGGGACTGGCTTCCGCACTTTTGGCTCCATGCTACTTATGGTCTTCATTTCTGGCACTGCCAGACTCTGAAAGAGCTTTTTCGATTCTCTCACCACTCTCTGCCTCGGCGTGGACCTCTGCGCGTATTTCTCCTCGAATCCACGCGCGACTACCATCACTTCATCGTCCTTCGTCTTGTCGACCCACCTTGCAACAAGTGCCCTCATGATCTCAACGGTTCCATCCGCTGGGAGACCGAGCTCTCTGCACACTTCGCACAACTCCTCTTTGCGAAGCGCGTAAATCCAAATTTTCTTCCCCATCTTGAAGGTGTTTCACTCCTAGACTCTAAAGCAATCGCGCAGTTTGGGCGCCAGGTGTAACGAACTGTTTTTGCTAATGTTTTGTTTGCAACAAATGTCGCGACTAGGTCACAGAGTTTGGGGGTACGTTCCACCGAATTTATAGATACGACGTGATTGCCCGAGCCCAGAAATAACACGGTATGCTTCGTTTTAAACAAATCCCCTTTATTATGCTAAGTTTAAAAAAAGGTTGAATCTCACAAGCCGCTTGGCTCAGCCGACCGACCGCTCGTCCTCCCGTCGATCCCCGATCCCCGCTCCGGGTTGGTGCCAATACACACGCCCTCCCAAAGCTTGCAGCTCGTGTGGACTTGGTGCCTGGCGCCGAAACGGCTCAGGGTTCCCTTCGTTTGCACTCATGGGCTCTGGGTTGCGAGGCCTTTGTTATTGCTGTTGTCTTCTTCTGCCGCTGCTCGCTCGTCGTCGCTGCTGCTCCCTCGTCGTCGCGGCTGCTCCCTCGTCGTCACTGCTGCTCCCTCGTCGTCGCTGCTTTTGTTGGCTGTTCTTCCGTTGCGGGTGCCGTGGATACCTTTGTTATCTTTGGCTCACCGTGGATGCCCTTTCGCCGTGGCCGGCACCTAATCCGTGTTAACAGACCGATCGGCTCACCTTCCAGGCATACGCCGGGCAGGATATGCTTTTCGCTGCTTAGCGGCCGGTTCAGGGCACGAAGGGCCTACCTACCCCGCAGGATCTGTGGCAGGCCAGAAGTTTTGGCCTTCTTCAATTCCCGCCGCATATCTATCGGCGGGCTTTCTTTACTTGCCCCTCCCGCTCGGGCCACCGAACCGTATTGTTATTGTGCAGGTCAATCCTCCAGATATCCCCGATCCCCCCTAAAAACAGCAGCGCTAGCCCATCCGATCTGTGATTCTTGAACGAGCTGCATTCCACTATGATCCGGCAATTGATTATTGGGCCGACAAATCAGTAAAAATTGGGGAAATGAAAACAATTTGTAAATATTGTTGCGCTGAAGGCAAAGTCAAATTGCCACAATTGGTCCCACCACCAGTGGGAGTAAAAATGATTCGAAGCACTTCTTGACCAACATTCAGAAATATAACAACTGTTTCCAGAAGACAACATTTGGTGCTACACATATTATTCAAGACAATTTCATGCCCACTTTTAAGGTATTATATAAAAATATTCAAGTTTGTATTAAAATATATATATAGGAAATAATTAATGGCCAAATTTTGAAAAATCACAAATACAAGGACAATTTTATCACTTTCGGGGAACTCTGTTACCACTACCTGATGCAGATCATCCATTTTTACAAATTTATTTTATGGGCAATTCAGATGCGGAAATTAATAATCGTTGTGCTCACAATCCAACAGTGAAGAGAACCATTGCCCAACAATTACAAATGTTTCTTCATCAGAATAACAATTTAGTAAACATGATCAAAATAGCATTGGATCGGATGCCATCTGATAGCCATAATACTGGAAGACTGGCTGTGAAAGGACTGATGAATAACGTCATTGAGGCGACAATCATAAAAGGAAAATACCAAGGAGAGGATGCCTTGATCCCGCGGATACCGATGATTTCAACGGACATACCATTCGATTTTAAACGCTTAGAATATCCAGTACGTCTGGATTTGCGATGACCATAAATAAATCGCAGGGACAATCGTTAGAAGTTTGTGGAATCAACTTGGAGTTCCCTGTTTCGCGCATGGAAAATTAGACGTCGGTGTTCACGCGTCGGAAATCCGTCTGTTGTGCTATTAATAGATTTTAATAGCAGCGGAATAAAAACACGCGTTTCAAATCAGGGTTCAATATATTTATTTTGGGTTCAATTTAACCCTAATCTATGCGGCTCCAATCAACTCCAAATCACACAAAACGCAACCCCAAGAGCTTGCGCAGAAGCTCTACCAAAGCTCCCCAAAGCGCATACGCTACAAATACCAATAAAGCGCATGCGAAACTGGGAGACAAAACAGAGAAGAATACATGCTGACAAGAACAGCTGCAGCTAAGCATTTTATGATTATTTTAAATGCACTTTTTGGTGGCTGCTTGGCCCAACATCCTACCCGCATTGAAGGGTGGGCCTTCAATAACACTGTTGGAAGGGGCAGAAGTCACATCATTCCAGTGGTTATTCCGTGGGTTGTCTTTCCTAGCATAGAGCGACGACACATCCCGTGATAGTTCACCGCGTCCAGAAATCACCCAGCCAAATCGAGTATTCTGGGCAATGGGGAGCCAGTGACCTAATTGGATTTGACCAGCCGACAATAGGTCAAAGAATAAGCTGGCTCCAATCAACAGGTCCACTCGCTGCGTTTTGTGAAAGTTAGGGTCAGCTAGGTCCATATTGCCAGGAATCTTCCAGCCCGAAGCATCTATGTCCTGGCTAGGCTGATAGTCCGTTATATGTGAAGCTACAACAGCCTCAATTTCCACTGAATATGTGCTAAGGCGGGACTTCAAGCACACATTAACGGATGCTCCATCTGTTTCAAATCCAGCGCCGCCGAAACCGGCCACAGTTGGGGAGCATTTGGAGCGGCCTAGCCAGCCGCGACGAGATGAGATGCCCTTGTGAACCGGAATCCAATAAAACTCGGTAAGGCAAGAAGGCTCCAGATCGACCACGAACGAGCACATTGGCTTTTGGCAGGAGCACTAGCTCAGCATTGCGATCCGGGTTCATAACAGGGTTGATTGAGCGGGATGAGTTCGCAACAGAAACGGCACCGATGGGACGAGAGACTCGTGCGGGTGAAATCTGCCCGCGAGGGTGCAACAAAATATGATGACGGTGATTGCACGTCGAGCAGCGGGAAGCTGAGCATCCGCGAGCGAGATGGCCATCCTCCAGGCAAACAAAACAGCGAGCCAGACGCCGCACTTCGTCGTACCGTTCCTCAATTGGCAAAACCCTGAACTTTGGACAAGAAGGAAGCTCGTGCACCGAAATACCACACAGGGCGCATAGAGCAGGACGGGCGTTAATAACCATGCACGAAGATCGGTTATTCAAAGATCTACCTCGGCCCACTTGGTTAGCCAAAATTTTCTTTTCCAAAAAAAAAATTATTTTTGGATTCAGTATGTATCAAAATTAAATGTTTGTTTTAAAAAAAAATTTATTTTTGCTCGGATCGAGTTTTATATGACTTTATCCTTGGACCACCTAGAGGAGGCTTTGGGATGATAGGCCAACAAAAAATTAGGTAATCAATTCTTTTGTTGCACACATTTGTTCGTCCACAGATAAGCGTTGGCGCAGCTTAACTAATTGATACCTGTCATTGAAATGAGTCGCGAGCGGTCGTATTTTGTATAAAGGATCGTGGTCGGCAGAATCCTTGGAGGGTAACTTACTGTTGTCATTAAAATGCAAATTTCTAAATTTTTTGTGGAAAAAGAATTATTGGATCCTTTTGGACAGCATAGAAATTTGTTTGCTAAGTGATATGTTCAATAATAGTATAATAAACAACAAGAAAGGAAAGCTAACTTCGGGCGGAGCCGAACCCTTTATATACCCTTGCAGTTGTGCCATTTTCGATCGTTCGAGCTATAGGATATAGTCACCCGATCCCGGCCGTTCCGACTTAAGTACTACCTGCAAGGAAAAAAAGGATGTGTACGAAGTTTCAAAGATAGCTTTAAAACTGAGAGACTAGTTTGCGTAGAAACCGACAGACAGACGGACATACTTATATCGAATCAATGGGGGATCCTGATCAAGAATATATATACTTTATAGGGTCGGAGATGTCTCTTTTACTGCGTTGCACACTTTTGACCAAAATTGTAATACCATCTGCAAGGGTATAAAAATTGAAAACACTTGAATGGCGTATCCAGATTTTGAAGTTTTCCGAGGTCAGGCTCATTAAAGGATATTGCAGATATATCCATGAATAGGTTCATTTGGTACCACAACATCTTTTTAAAAGGCGGTGCTTTTGGATCCATAGTCCAAACAGATCCACATTCAGCTATTGTGATTTTTTTAACATGAGCAGTATTATGATCAGCAGGCGCTTTACGTTTGCGTTTCTATGCTTGAGGTGAATTGGACGCAATCGAAGGATGACAACCATTTTGCAAAAGGAGTAGGACTTCCGCTTGAAGTTACACAAATCTCTCTACCCAACATAGATCAATGGTATCAATGCCAAAATCAATAGAATTTAATAATTTTTCAATCTCCACGTCGGAAAGAGCTGATAAATTATTTACATTATTCAATTAGTTCATTATTCAAGCAGTTATTCGTACTTAAATATGTCATAAGTTGCTTCCCTTTCTAAATTACTTTGCAAATTTTTTTCCCAAATTGTCCCAAGACCGCCTCAAGACGGGATATTTTATAAATGCAATAAAAAGCTAACGAAAGCTTATTTTTAGTTTGGGTTTCGTATTTTGCTTCCTTGAGACTATCAACAACACGGCACAATTTTTTATTCCACCTGAATTTTCACTTCCACATCAGTCGCCTCTCTGCGAGAATCTCCAATACAGATCACTTCCGATCTCGCTAAAATTAGACTCCTCCAACTCTTCTTGAAGCGCGGTGAACCGCTCACGCAAACGCTTCTCCACCGACTCCAGCGCCATAATGGAAGAATCCTCAGTCCGCGCCGCAGCCTTCACCTTATGATGCAGCGCCTCCATTTCCTGGTAGGCCACCTCTGCTCTTCTCCGCAGCATCCTTTCCCGGGTTGCGGCAGCAGCTCCCATAATCTCAGCTCCAGACTCCATTCTTCAATTAAAATGCAACTTGTAGCAACAACAACAAGGGCGTTTCCTTGGCACTTTTAATGCTGATCACAATAATAAACCGGGATTAAATCACGTCGGGGTCACCAATGTTGTGCTATTAATAGTTTTTAATAGCAGCCGAATAAATACACGCGTTTCAAATCATGGTTCAATATATTTATTTTGGGTTCAATTTAATCCTAATCTATGCGGCTCCAATCAACTCCAAATCACACAAAACGCAACCCCAAGAGCTTGCGCAGAAGCTCTACCAAAGCTTCCCAAAGCGAACACGCTACAAATACCAATAAAACGCATGCGAAACTCTGAGACAAAACAGAGAAGAATACATGCTGACAAGAACAGCTGCAGTTAAGATTATTTTATGATTATTTTAAATGCACTTTTTGGTGGCTGCATGGCCCAACACCGCCTTCTTTGTTTATTTACGCACCACAAAACAAAAAATATAGTTTATGAGAAAGCTTTAAATTAATTAACAGACTGCATTTTAACAGTGTGTGTCTGTGAATATAGAATTATATTTCAGGAAATTCTTACTTTGTAAGTAAGCAACATGATGTATCGAAAATAATAATAAAACTTCATGTTTTATTCAATAAATGAAGTTGAATAAAATAAGAGGGTACTCTTCAATTTTTGGGATTGAAAATGATTAAAATGATAGCTCTGCGAAACTTAATTTTAGCTACCTTCAGTTCTTACTGTATCAGATAATTTTTTTAATTTTGAAAAATTTTAAATTTTGTCACAAAAGAAGATTCTGAACGCAACAAAAAAAAACAACAGCTGGCAGTACGAAGTCTGCCGGGTCAGCTAGTATATATATAAATGTAATAATTATAATTTAGCATATAATCATTTTTTCATAATTATAATTATTATATTTATATATATACTTAATGACAAAGATAAAATAAAGCCGAGCGGCCGAGAAGAGTCGGCTTGCGACTAACAACAGCGTTGAGAAAATGATTATATGCTAAATTATAATTATTATGCGACTAACAACAGCGTTGAGAAAATGATTATATGCTAAAATATAATTATTATATTTATATATCTTATCTTAATATATATAAATCTCGTGTCACAATGTTTGTCCTCAATGGACTCCTAAACCACTTAACCGATTATAATAAAATTCGCACACCATGTGCAGTTCGATCCAACTTGAGAGATAGGATAGTTTAAATCTCAAATTGTAGTCGCAATTTTAATTAATTGCTAATTATTTGTCTGTTATTATTTGACAGTCACTATTATTTGTTCACTCAAAATGATTCTAACAAATGTCGTTCGAAGCTCCGAAAAGCTGACCTGGTGAATAGTGAACGAAATACCGTATAATTCAATTATTTCCACTTTTTAAATTTTTGGTGTTAGCATAGCCGGCCACGTGTTACTCAGACTGAAGTGTAAATTGAATTCATATTATAATGATATTAACTACTCAGATATTAACTACTCAGCGCATTCATAAATTGCTATTGGTGGAATGGATAAAGTATGTCAATATTGTCAGGCATTGACATTTCGAAATGAATCAACCGGCATGTACTGCGCATCAGGAAAAGTTGTGCTGTCACCTCTACCCGCTTTCCTTGAGCCTTTATTATCCCTTCTTACGTTCAGATGATTCCATTATTGCGTAAGATACGCAAATTTTATTCTTGCTTCCAAATGACGTCATTTGGGGCAACTTTCTATCGTGCATCCGATGGACGTAATTTTGAAACTACATTCAAAATTCAAGGCCAGGTGTACCATAAAATCGGGTCACTGATGTCAATGCCTGATAACAATCCGAAATTTCTTTAAATTTATTTTATGGGCGATTGCATAATATAACTGTATAAATTTATTGAACAAGCAGAGGAAAATGAAATTGTGATATTATTGGAACATTTTTTAGAAGATCGCAATCAACTAATTCAATTGATCAAAACAGTTTTCCACGTCTGCGAAATGACAGTTATCAAATCGTCATAAAAGCCGACAAAGTACCATTAGGTGAACATGGTGGTAGATTTAACGCTAGATTTAACGATGATGAGGTTGCTGTTATCATGGTTCGTGTTCCAGTTGACAAAATATCTATGATCCAAATACCGGTAAATTTGACAATTATCTATTTACTTTCTTACTATATGTATAGATTTTAATTTCGTATTGCATTTAATTTTTTATTTTCTTAGGTGATTACAGAAATAAGAAAGTTAGCTCAATGAACTACTACGCACACCGAATAATGGTTAGACTACGTCAAGAAAATTATATCCTTGATATCGTCAGCTGTTCCATCAATACATTGTTGATATGTATGCTAAGGTCGAAAGCGAACGCTTGCGATTCCTTCGATTCAACCAGGCAAAACTAAGATTTTTAGGCAAACCAGGCAAAACTAAGATTCAGGCAAAACTATTAATATTATTGTTAAATATTCCATTTTTGGTATCACACGTTGTTGGCTGTATACGATAGAGTGGCAAAAGCGAGGTTTGCCTCATGCCCACATTTTGGTTTGGCTTAAAGATAGAATCCATCCTGAAGAAATCGATCAAATAATTTCAGCCGAAATTCCAGACCCATTAATTGATCAAGAATTATTTGATATTGTCACCAAACACATGATCCATGGGCCATGCGGTGCTTTCAACATGACGACACCGTGCATGGAAAATGGAAAATGTAAAAAAAACTTCCCAAAGCCGCATACGAATCACACGATCACGGATATTGATGGTTATCCAATGTATCGCCGCAGAAGTACTGAGAATGGTGGCCACACATTTACAATGCGACTGCCGAACTTTCCAAATCAAGTTGACTTTGATAATCAGTGGGTGGTACCACTACTTCTACTACGTACTCACCACTACTTTTAAAAACTTAAAAAGCTCATATCAATGTTGAGCTTTGCAGTTCTGTTAAATCAATTAAGTACATTTGTAAATATGTAAACAAAGGCAGTGATTTGGCCATATTTGAAGTACAAAACATGAATAAAAATGACGAAATTGCACGTGTTGAGCTATTAATAGTTTTTAATAGCAGCCGAATAACTATACGCGTTTCAAATTATAGTTTCAATATTTATTTTGGGCTCAATTTAACCCTAATATATGCGGATCCAATCAACTCCAAATCACAACAAACGTTAAACCAAGAGCTTGCGCAGAAGCTCAACTAAAGCTCCCCAAAGCGCATACGCTACAAATACCAATAAAGCGCATGCGAAACTGGGGACAAAATAGAGACGAAACATGCTGATAACAACAGCTGCAGCTTAGCATATTATAATTATTTTATATGGATTCTTTGGTGGCTGCTTGGCCCAACATCCCCCCCATTGAAGGGTGGGCCTTCAATAACAATGTCGGAAGGGGCAGCAGTCACATTATTGCAGAGGTTATTCCATGGGTTGTCCTCCCTACCACAGAGCGCCGACACATCCCGTGATAGTCCACCGTGGCCAGAAAACACCCAGCCAAATCGAGTGTTCTGAGCAATTGGGAGCCCGTGACCTAACTGGATTTGGCCAGCCGACAACAGGTCAAAGAATAAGCTGGCTCCAATCAGCAGGTCCACTCGCTGCGTTTTGTGGAAGTTGGGGTCAGCTAGGTCCATATTGCCAGGAATCTTCCAGCCCGAAGCATCTACATATGTCCTGGCTAGGCTGATAGTCCGTTATATGTGAAGCTACAACAGCCTCAATTTCCACTGAATATGTGCTAAGGCGGGACTTCAAGCACACATTAACGGATGCTCCATCTGTTTCAAATCCAGCGCCGCCGAAACCGGCCACTGTTGTGGAGCATTTGGAGCGGCCAAGCTGAAGTTCATTCGCCAGCCGCGACGAGATGAGATGTACTTGTGAACCGGAATCTAATAACGCTCGGCAAGGCAGGAAGTCTCCAGATCGACCACGAACGAGTACATTTGCTGTTGGCAGGAGCACTAGCACAGCATTGCGATCCTGGTTCATAACAGGGTTGATTGAGCGGGATGGGTTCGCACCAGCAACTGCACCGATGGGACGTGAGACTCGTGCGGGTGAAACCTGCCCGCGAGGGTGAAACAGAATATGATGATGGTGATTGCACGTCGAGCAGCGGGAAGCTGAGCATCCGCGAGCGAGATGGCCATCCTCCAGGCAAACAAAACAGCGAGCCAGACGCCGCACTTCGTCGTACCGTTCCTCAATTGGCAAAGCACTGAACTTTGGACAAGCAGGAAGCTCGTGCGCCGAAACACCACACAGGGCGCATAGAACAGGACTGGCGTTAATAACCATGCACGAGGATCGGTTATTGGAGGATCTACCTCGGCCTACTTGGTTAACTGGTGAATACGCCAAAGAAAAGTCAACGCTTTCGAGAGTCCGGCACCTTTGCTCTAAGAATCGTGCTATAGACTCCCAAGATGGAAGGCTGTCATCAGTGCTTCCTGCCAGAGAGTCTTCCCATTTGGCCTTTGTAGCGGGGTCCAGCTTTTGGAAGATGATCTGGATGAGGAGGCACCCTTGAATTTCGGCCGACGTCCCGGATCCCATGAGGGCCCGCATATGTCCATTGAATCGGTCGGATAACTCCCGAAGAGTAGCAACGGATCCCGGCTCAACCACCCTTAGCTGCAGGATCTCGTTGATGTGAGCCTGAAAGATTAACCGACGGTTGCTGAAACGGTTGCGCAAAAGGTCAAGGGCAACATCATAGTTAGCGTCGGTAATCTCAAGCGCCCTCACAGTCTCCAGGGCTGAGCCACCTGAGCTTCTCCATCTTGGTCAAGTGCGGGTGACTATCGATGGTTGTCCTAAATAGGGCGCAGAAATCCGGCCACTCGGCATAGCCGCTGCTGAATGTTGGCATCGGCAACGGGGGCAAGGAGGGGGCTGGCTTGTATGGCATTGGCGATACACTGGCACCGTCGAGAAGTGTGGAGTGGGCAGAGATTCTCATGGAGCGCTTGGCAACCTCCACCTGAATTTCCACTTGCACATCAGTCGCCATCTGCGAGAATTTCCAATACAGATCACTCCCGATCTCGCTAAAATTAAGCTCCTCCAATTCTTCTTGAAGCGCGGTGAACCGCTCACTCAAACGCTTCTCCACTGACTCCAGCGCCATAATGGTACAATCCTCAGTCCGCGCCGCAGCCTTCACTTTATGATGCAGCGCCTCCATCTCCTGGCAGGTCACCTCTGCTCTTCTCCGCAGCATCATTTCCCGGTTTGCGGCAGCAGCTCCAATAGTCTCAGCTCCAGACTCCATTATTCGATTAAAATGCAACTTGTAACAACAACAAGGGCGTTTTCTTGGCACTTTTAATGTTGATTACAATAATCAACCGGGATGAGATCACGTCGGGGTCACCAAATAGTTTTAGTAGCAGCCGAATAACTATACGCGTTTCAAATTATAGTTTCAATATTTATTTTGGGCTCAATTTAACCCTAATATATGCGGATCCAATCAACTCCAAATCACAACAAACGCCAAACCAAGAGCTTGCGCAGAAGCTCAACTAAAGCTCCCCAAAGCGCATACGCTACAAATACCAATAAAGCGCATACGAAACTGGGGACCAAACAGAGACGAAACATGCTGATAACAACAGCTGCAGCTTAGCATATTATAATTATTTTATATGCATTCTTTGATTGCTGCATTAGCAGCAATGAAGCTATTTGGCATATTCTCAGCTTTCCTATCCACGAAAGAGATCCTGCTGTCCAACATCGGGCAATACATCTTGAAAACGGTCAACGTGTATACTTCACTGAAGAAAATGTTCTCCAAAGAGCGTTCGAAGCTCCGAAAACGACTCTAACTAAATTTTTTACATTGTGTCAAAAACCTGATGTTTTTGGCAAACTCGCGAAGACGTTGGTGTATGGTGATGTTACACGTTATTTTACATGGAACAATTACAGTAAAAAATGGGAGCCACGAAAACAAGGAAAACCACATCCTTCCATTACAGGCATATTCAAAGCAAAGACATTGGGGAGACTTTACACGGTACATCCAAAGCAACGTGAGTGCTTCTATTTACGTTTGTTATTAGTAAATGTTCCCGGACCAACGTCTTTTGAATTTTTATGAGCAGTTAATGGTCGAGTATTCAATACGAACCAGGATGCATGTCGTGAACTGCGATTGCTAGAAGACGATAACCACTGGGACTTAACGCTTGCTGATGCTGCGTTGACATCGACACCGAATAACATTCGTCAGTTGTTTGCAATTATTTTGAGGACATGTTATTCCTCGCAAGCACAAACTTTGTGGGAAAAATATAAAAATTGTATGACAGAAGACATCTTGCATCGAATTAGATAAACAAATCAATGCCAAAATATAGATTATACACCAAAGATGTACAATGAAGCATTGGTCTTGATCGAGGATTTATGTGTTCTTATTTCAAATTTACCACTTAATCATTATGGTTTGCCATCACCTAATCGTCCAGCACCCGAATTAGTCAATACCGATTTACAACGAGAAAATCAATATGACCATGGAAGTTTAGCAACAATTATCATGAACAGTGAACCATTACTGACAGCAGAACAAAAAATTATTTATGATAGGATTATGCTGGCTGTTGCTGCTGAACAAGGCGGTTTTTTTTTCTTGGATGCACCCGGTGGAACCGGTAAGACATTTTTAATATCGTTGATTCTTGCCAAAATACGGTCGCAACAAAAAATCGCATTAGCAGTAGCATCGTCAGGCATTACGGCTACTTTACTGGATGGTGGGCGAACAGCACATTCAACATTCAAGCTGCCATTGGACGTTCATAATAAACCAGATGCAATGTGCAACATCAAAAAGAATAGTGGAATAGCTGCAGTGTTGCGGAAGGGTTCTATAATAATTTGGGATGAGTGCACAATGGCACACAAATATTCACTTGAAGCATTAAACAGAACTATGCAATATTTAAACAGCAATAATAAACTTTTCGGTGGTTCTATCTTATTTTTGTCTGGTGACTTCCAACAGACCTTACCGGTTATACCTCGCTCTACTTTTGTGGATGAGATTAATGCATGTTTGAAACAATCTTTCTTATGCCGAAGTATTGAAACAGTTCGATTGACCATTAATATGCGAGTACAATTGCAAAATAATTCATCAGAACAAATATTTTTAAAACAACTACTAGATATTGGGAACGGTAAAATAGAAGTGCAACCAAATACGCAATGCATTAATCTACTCGACAATTTTTGCACTGTTGTTCAAAATAAAAAGGACAGTACAGTATTCACAGTATTTTCCCGGATATACAGAATAATTATTTGAATCATGAATGGATTAGTCAACGGGCGATTTTGGCAGCCAAAAACGTTAATGTTGACGAAATTAACTTCCAGATACAACAGTTGTTACCAGGCGATCTGATGTCATTTAAATCAATCGATACTGTTGTTGATGAAAAGGAAAGTGTAAATTTTTCGATTGAATTTTTAAATTCATTAGATATCCCTGGAATGCCACCACATAAGCTTCGATTAAAGATTGGTTCGCCTATTATTCTCCTCCGTAATTTGAATCCACCTCAATTATGTAACGGTACGCGTTTGGTCATCAAAAAGATCACCGGAAACATTCTTGAAGCAACCATTTTGGCTGGGATTTTTAAAGGAAAAGTGGTCCTGCTGCCACGTATTCCGATGATACCATCCGATTCTACCATACCCTTCAAAAGGCTACAGTTTCCAATTCGTTTAGCTTTCGCCATGTCTATAAATAAATCTCAAGGTCAAATAATGTCCATTTGTGGTTTAGATTTGAGAAATCCATGTTTTTCTCATGGGCAACTATATGTTGCGTGTTCACGTGTTGGGAAACCGTCGAATCTATTTGTGTTAGGTAAAGACAGGTTAACCAAAAACATTGTGCACCGATTGGTGTTAAATTAAATGTAATATACTGTATTTTTTATAAATTTAAATGAAAATAATAAATCTGAAAAAATTTTTATTTTTTACCTATTGATTTCTGCTTAATATGAAGTGTAAGAACATTTTGATTAATTGTGTTCAACGTGCTACCCCTTCGAATCTCAGTCCAGTGAATTTGTATACCAACATCAACATTTTCGTCTTCGTTCGTAAATAATTTCATTGTACTAAAGGATTATAGTAGTAGAAAGTCAAATAAGGAGATCACTATATTTTTTTAACAAATACCATATGTGTGGAGAAGTCACAGCAACGCGTGTCCGGGTCAGCTAGTCTTAATATATATAAATCTCGTGTCACAATGTTTGTCTTAAATGGAATCCTAAACCACTTAACCGATTATAATAAAATTCGCAGACCATGTGCAGTTCAATCCAACTTGAGAGATAGGATAGTTTAAATCTCAAATTATAGTCGCAATTTTAATTTATTGCTAATTATTTTTCTGTTATTATTTGACAGTCACAATTATTTGTTAACTCCAAATGATTCTAACAGATGTCTCTACCTTTCGACTGGGTTGAGTAAGTAAAAAAATGGATGGCGCTGCTATGGTAAATCTACGAACGTGTCATATAAGCTACAATTTAACAGCATAATTACCACGTATTGTTGACGCTATAAAATTAATTAAATATATTTTGTAGTGAACGAAATATCGTATAATTCAATTATTTCCACTTTTTAAATTTTTGGTGTTAGCATAGCCGGCCACGTGTTACTGAAGTGAAAATTGAATTCATATTATAACTACATAGATATTGGGAACGGTAAAATAGAACTGCAACCAAATACGCAATGTATTCAACTATGAGACAATTTTTGCACTGTTGTTTAGGATAAAAATGAAACGATTCAGAGTATTTTCCCGGATATACAGAATAATTATTTGAATCATAAATGGCTTAGTCAACGGGCGATTTTGGCAGCCAAAAACGTTGATGTTGACGAAATTAAATAAATATTCCGATTGAATTTCGATAAAAAATTGGTTCGCCTATTATTCTCCTCCGTAATTTGAATCCACCTCAATTATGGAAAAGTGGTCCTGCTACCACGTATTCCGATGATACCATCCGATTCTACCATACCCTTCAAAAGGCTACAGTTTCCAATTCGTTTAGCTTTCGCCATGTCTATAAATAAATCTCAAGGTCAAACATTGTCCATTTGTGGTTTAGATTTGAAAAATACATGTTTTTCTCATGGGCAACATTGCAGTAAGCATTGCAGTTGCGTGGTCACGTGTTGGGAAACCGTCGAATCTATTTGTGTTATGTAAAGACAGGTTAACCAAAAACTTTGTGCACCAATTGGTGTTAAATTAAATTGAAAGTATTTATAATTAAAAAAAATAGATATTAATGTTTAAAAGTTTAAGCGTCACATATTATTTACTATATTATACTGTAATATACTTTATTTGTTATAAATTTAAATGGAAATAATAAATCTGATAAATTTTTATTTTTTACCTATTGATTTCTGCTTAATATCAAGTGTAAGAACATTTTAATTAATTCTGTTCAACGTACTTCCTCTTCAAATCTCATTCCAGTGAATTTGTATACCAACATCAATATTTTCGTCTTTGTTCGTAAATAATTTCATTGTACTAAAATCTTATAGTAGTAGAAAACCAAATAATAAATAAGAAAGTCAAAAAATAACAAATACCAACTGTGTGAAAAAGTCACAGCAACGCATGTCCGGGTCAGCTAGTAGTTTTATATATTTATTCGAGCCGGGCTATCATTTATGATTACAATCCCCTCATCAACATAGGTGATGGGGTGTAAATCGCTTTGCTGGATCTCGCAATGTGCCGTGCCTCCAGCGTGGAGCTCTTGAGCGCATGATCTTCTTCGCGCCGGCCGACAAAATGTAGCCCCTGCTGTCAAAGAGCAGTTTTCTACCGTGTGGATATTGCCGACGCATTCAGCAATAACGGGAAAACGGTGATTTTGTTGCAAGCCGACTTAATCTTTTGAAACTTAATAATAAAGTTTAAGATGATATTGGATTGTATAATCTTAACGGACGATACAGACAAAACATCCCTAATCGAGGTCTCGATGGGCTCTTCCATCCACACACCTTCTAGGTCTGCATGATCTAAGATGCTAGGGCTAACGACATTAACTTTGGCAAAAGCTACTGCCAGTATTAAACCCTGCAGCTCCATTGTTATCATCCTATTTCGAGTTAAAAGCATCTCGAATAGTTGCCCTATATCAATTTGGGACTTTTTAGCTGACCTCAGAAGTTGGTTGACGGTAGCGGAAATTTTATTAATTTGAATTTGTACCTTGTTGTTAATATTGACCTGCCTATTGTTTGCATTTATTAATTCGAATTCTCTAAATTTAACTTTCTCGAAGTCTTCCGCGTCCGGCGTTCTCGCCACTACTTTCAACGCGGTCCCTAGGAAGTCTAAGCTTCTTGCTACCCTATGATGGATGGTCGATGAGTCGAGCAGGTCGCGCAGATGGGCGACATCATGACATGTTGTAACATCCCGTTAGATTCTTCTATGACGCGCCTATATTCCGAGAGATTCGCTGAATGTTTCACAAACGCAAATTCCTCCCATACTAGAATTCGGAAATGGGACGAGCACTGGCCAGAATTAATGCCCTCAGAAAATGCGACAAAATTACAGGAAGTGTTCGAGCTGGTGCGGAGGAACATGGAGCGCGCGGCGCAGGAGCAAGCTCGGCACTACAACCTCAGGAGGCGGGAGTGGAGCCCGAGCACCATTTGTTCAAGGCGGCCGAAGGATTCGCGGCAAAGTAAGCGCCAAAGTACGACAGGCCGTACACAGTGGTGAACTTTGAGTCGCCAATGATTGCTGTGCTACGGCACGCTGGCACAAGGAAGGAAAAGAGGGCCCACCTGAGTGAGCTGAAAGCCTAAGCACAGGAGTCGGTGCAGGTATAAAAATAAACAAAGAAACATGAACAAATCAAGAAAAATTTGAAATCAAAGATGAAAAAAACAAAGATTTGAAAAAAAAAACAAGAACACACACTGAAAAAAAAGGAAAAAAAATGATGGGAAAAAAATGAGCAGAAACAAAAAAGGAAGAGCAAAAAAAAATATAAAAATGGAAACAAAAAAAAGTATACATATAGTAGAGAAATGTAGATTTTCGGAGAAATAAAAAAAAAATTGAAAAAAATTTTTACAAAGAAAAAAAAACAGGCAAGCTAGCACGGCGGCGTCGGTCGGGCCAGCGTTGCTGTGTTTAGAAAGACCGGGGAAGAAGAAATGCGTCAAGCACGGACGGCATGCGGGGGCAGCAGCGGGGGGCAAAGGAACCAGCACGGCGTCGCGCACGAAAGAAGGAGAAAGAGGAATCACCGTGGAACGTAACGGTCCCGGGGGGGCCTCCGCGGCCGCGCTCGAATATTATAGGAGAGAGCGGCGGCGGGGAACGAAGCGGAGGCAACTGCGCAGCTGTGTTTAGAAGAATGCAGAAAGCGCAAAAATGCATTTGGGAATGCCAAAAGGGGGGAGCGCGGGGATATCTGGACGAAGTCCGATTGACCTCCACAATAACAATACGGACCGGAGGCCCAAGCGGGATGCAATAGCGCATGATGTCGGCGAATGCAAGGTGGGCAGCGGGAGTATGAGAGGGAGACTTCATCGTATCGGTCCTCAACTGACAAGGCGAGGAACCTTTGGCAAGAAGGCACAGTGTGTGCCAAGATGCCACACAGGGCACACGAAGCAGGCATAGCATTCAGGAGCATGCAGGATCGGTGGTTAAATGGCCTACGTCAGCCCGCCTGATTCGCTGACAAAGCGGAGCTTAGGACAAATCCACCGTCTCTAGGCACCTTTGTTCTAGGAACCGAGCCATAGATTTCCAAGTTGGCAGGCTGTCATCACTGCTTCCTGCCAGAGAGTCTTCCCACTTGGCCTTTGTGGCAGGGTCCAGCTTTTGGAAGATGATCTGGATGAGAAGGCACCCTTAAATTTCGGTCGACGTCCCGGAACTCATGAGGGCCCGCATATGTCCATTGAATCGGTCGGATAACACCCGAAGAGTAGACGCTTCTCCATAGAGTCGAGGGTCAGATTTGTAGAATCGTCGGTCTGCATCGCAGCCTTGACCTTCCGATGTAGGACCTCCTCTCACGGCTTGACGCAGCAGATGCAGTTAGCTCGGGAGCTCCATTGTGTCGGGAGTCCATTGTGCAATTAAATTAAAATGCATCTTTGCGACAACAAAAACAAAGGCACTTTAGAGACACTTTTCACGATAATTAACCGGAATGAAACAAAGTCGGGGTCACAAAAATGTGGAGCTGTTAATATTTTTTAATAGCGGCCAAATAAATAAACGATTTTACAATTCAATTTCAATCAAATTTCCAACAAACTCGCAGCCGCTCAAATCAGTGCCAAAATACAAGAAAATCAAAGCTTAGCAATAGAAGCTCAGAACAATGCATTTTTTTTATCATTTCGTTGGCAAGGGGCGAGGCGGGGGACGTACACAAATGCAAGATAAGCTAGAGTGCAGCAGCTCTAAAAAAAGCTTCCTAAATCGCATGCGCGATAAATATCAGTAAAGCGGGTGAGGAGATTAGATCTCCCACACGCCAAGGCAGGTGGCAAAGGGGCAACAGCGGGAGACAGGCAAGCTAGCACGGCTTCGCACACGAAAGAAGGAGCAAGAGGAATCACCGTGGAACGTAACGGACCCGGGCGGGCCACATTGAAGCGAGAAAGGTTGAAGGACCCCTCGTGGGTAAGTCCGACAGTTTCAAGTGCGGGATTTAAAGCGAATGCGCAAGGATCTGTGATCCGTGGCTCATGGAGGAGTAGGAGTAGATAGGAGTAGTACATCGAAGGAGTAGAAATCAAGGAGCAAGTGGGAAAAGGATCAAGGATCCGCGGCGGAACTGAAGCCCAAGGGTTAATCAAGTCGGGTTGGGTTATTCCCGAACACGGTATCCTGGTGCCATAGCGATTGCGACGGATCGGCCTGGCGTACGCCCTATCGATTCCTGACCGTTAAGACCAGGTGTGATCCTATAAAGCGAGTGGTAGCCACCTCGGAAACTCAAGCCCAACAGTAGAACCAAACAGGGACACCCCAGTAAAGTTGACTTTAGAACCAAACAGGGACACCCCAGTAAAGTTAGTAAAGGACCCCAGTAAAGGATTCTATCAATAGCGAGGGGTAGCCACCTCGGAAACTCAAGCCCAACAGTAAAACCAAACAGGGACACCCCAGTAAAGTCAACTAAAGTCAATAGAATCCTGATCCAGGCGCTGGGGCGTTCGCACAGCGTATCACCTCGAGTTAAAGGAGCCGCGACACCAAACCCTCTGGTCTGCCATAGATTATGCGGAGCTTAGGCACGCAGGTTTTTGGTGGCGAGTGGCGAACGCAACGCATGTCCTGTGGGGTGGGTAGGCCCTTCATGCACTCATCCGGCTGCCAGGCACCGAGAAGCGCATCCTGCCCGGCGTATGCCTGGGAGGTAAGCCTATCGGTCTACTAACACGGATTAGGTGTGCCCACAGAGGAGAAGCAGTGACAACCAGCAAAAGTAGCAGGATACCGACAGGATCAGCGACAGGAGCAGCGACAGGATCAGCATCAGGAGCAGCAGCGTCAACAGGAGTGCAGCGACATCAGGAGAGCAGCGACGACAGGAATGCAGCGACCTCAGGAGAGCAGCGACGACAGGAGTGCAGCGACGTCAGGAGAGCAGCGACGACAACAACAGCGAAAGCACAGGCCCCGCAACTGGAGCACGTGAGTCCAAACGGAGGGAACCGTGAGCCGATTCAGCTCCAGGCAAGCTGTGGAAGAGCGTGTGTATTAGCACCAACGCGGATCGGTGATCGGGAAACGACGGGAGGACGAGCGGTCGATCGGCTGAGCCAAGAAGCCGGTGAGATTCACCCTTGTAACTTTATCCAAATAAAGGGGACATTTATAAAACGATGCACCCATTGTTATTTCTGGGATCGGGCAATCACATCGAATCTATAAATTCAGTGGATCGATCCCCCAAACTCTGTGAGCTATCCGCGGCATTTTTTGCGAGCACCAGTTAGCAAAAACAGTTCGTTGCACCTGGCACCCAAACTACGTGATTGCTTTCGAGTCTAGAAGCTTCAGGATGGGGAGAAAGAATTGGATATTAACGCTTTTCAAGGAGGAGTTGAGCAAAGTTTGCAGAGAGCTCGGTCTCCCAGCAGAAGGAACAGTAGAAAACATGAGGGCGATCGTTGCAAAGTGGGTCGAAGAAACGAAGGACGACGAGGTGATGGCGGTCACGCGTGGAATTGAGGAGAAATACACGCAGAGGTCGCAAAGAGCGGTGAGCGAGTCGGAGAAGCTCATTTAAATTCTGGCGGTATCAGAAATGAAGAGAATAAGGAGCATGGCCACAAGTGCGGAAACAGCAACGAGGAGAACCGTTCAAGGATTATATGGTGGACCTTCAGACGCTAATAAAGCCATTATTAAAGTCCATGAAGGAGGTAATTGAAAGGCTGGTTGAAAACCAGCAACGAGGAGAACTATCAGCACTTGGCGGCGGTCGTTAAGGTCGAAGGTGCAGAAGTGAAGGCCATGATACACACCAGGGCAAAGGCTAGCTTCATTTCAGAAAATCTGGCGACAAACCCGGGAATCTCCGGTGAGCTGAGAGTAACAAGGAGACTGGTTAAGTTGGCCAGCGGGAGCCACACAGAGACGCAAATGGTACTCAAGACAACAGTAAGTTTTGGCAACAAAAACAAATTTGAATATGTTGGTGTTGCCAGGCATGGGAGACAGCGCGGTGCTTGGATGGGATTTCCTCGCAGAATTTGGCACAACAATAAACTGCACAGGCCAACAAGTCACGATCCCGAGAAGAGAAAGATGGAGCGGATGCCAGGAGGATAGGCTGTCCATAGCTATAACCGGATCCTCGGAGGAATGGGAGAGCGATCGGGACAAAAGGTTCATCGAGGAGGAGCTAGTGGCGTTCATAAACCAGAAGGGTTGTTCGAACATATCGCAGCATAGGATCACGATAAAGGACGACATCCCGATAAAGCAAAGATATTATCCAAAGAACCCCAAAATACAGGGGGAGATCCATGAAAAAGTAGAAGAGCTGCTGGAAATCGAGCTACTGGTATCGAGCCTACAAATAGCGCTTACAGCTCACCCAGCGTCATGGTAAAGAAAAAAACGGGTCAATTTAGATTGGCCGTGTACTTCCGACAAATAAACGCACAATCAGTAAAGGATGCGTACCCGAAGCCACGGATAAACTTCATACGGAAACAATTGCGGGAGGCAAAATTTTTCAGCAGCCTCGACCTTAAAGATGGCTATTGGCAAATCCCACTGGAGGAAGGGAGCAGAAAGTACACGGCCTTTACGGTACCAGGGAAAGGTCTGAACCAGTGGAAGGTGATGCCGTTCGGTTTGCACTGAGCCTCGGCAACGTTCAAAAGGGCCTTATACCAGGTCATAGGCCCGGATATGGTTCCGCTCGCATTTGCATATCAGGATGACATCATCGTGATCGGACGCACAAGGGAGGAGCATATGTCGAATTTGAAGGAAGTATTCCGTAGACTGAAGGCGGCAAACTTAAGGAAAACACGGACAAGTTCTTCTACGAAGAACTATTGTACCTGGGCCACCACTACGTCGAATTTGAACTCGCGGGCATAACGGTAGGTCCCGGAGTCCTAGTCAAAAGAACGTATAAAGGTTCTGACTAAAGGTAACTGGATTTTGCAAGGCACTGATCGGGTTGCTCAGGCGCTTGCTGTGATCAGGTTCTCCTTAAGTATAGATGGTACGGGGTTTGCTTGATTCCTTATCGGCCGGTCCTACTTGTGGCCGGTTCACGGGAGAAAAACTCGAAGTATGATGGGTAACGGGGTTTCTACTTGTGGTCCGTTTCACGGGAGAAACACTCGAAGAAGGTGGGTAACGCGGGTTCTACTTGTGATCCGTTTCACGGGAGTAACACTCTAAGTAGATTAGATAATGAAGCTCTAATTGTGGTCCGTTTTCACTGGAGCCACTCGAAGTAGGTTTGATGATGCAAGTTCTACTTATGGTCCGTTTACACTGGAGCCACGCGAAGTAAATAGCTTTAAGAGAGTCCTACTTGTGAACCTTGTGTTTTACACAGGATCACTCGAAGTAGGCCAAGTAACGAACCGATCTACTCTGTATTCGCAACTATCTTTATTTCAGAAGAACAATTCTTATATATGATGCTAATTTATACATAATTAAATCTAAGAAAGGTCAAAGTTTATGAATGGGCTAAAACCAATGATAATGCCAGAGTCACCCATCTCTGAGTCTGCTGACTCAGATTTCGTGATCTTTTAGTTGTTCCTCCCATTGCAGCGATGTTCAGGGTTGATGGTTCCAATTGTAGTGCAAGTGAGTCAGCCATCCTTCTGGGGATTATGCTAATCTGTGATCCAGAATCTAGGAGTGTGCTGCATTGCTGAGGGGGTCCGGGTGTATTGCCACTTGGGCGGTTGGTAACAGAACGGTGGGCTTATCTGTAAGCAGGACTGTGGCTGAACACACCACTCGTGATGAACTGGATCGATTCTGTATTGTTACTTGACTGGTTGCCCGATGCTCAAGGTTTTCTAACATCTCCTTCAGAGATTGTCGATTGGTTGGATCATTGATGGTTAGTTCTAAAGATGATAGCGTGTGTGGATCCAATCTTTCCTCTATGATGTGTATCAAGATTGGCTCACAGTTGAGAGTGGCGATCGATCGGAGCACGGTATCATGTAAGCTGCGCAGCTGATAAGCTGAACCATTTGTTCTGGGGTGTCAAGCTCTTGGATCGTAAAAATTTCGTAGAATCGTAGCCAATTCGGTAGTCTCCGTCAAACTTTGGAATTTCTACTAATGGTATTACAAACGAAGGCGTGATCGCGGGGTTTTTGTGTTGATGCTGACGTCGATTTCGATTCTTCGCTCAGAAACGAAAAGTATTCTTCTCGTACAACCGGAAATCTGTTATCGGTGTGTCCATCATTTTTTATGGCCAGATCGATGAGATCATGGTATCCCGTAACGGTTTCCTTCCATAGCTCCTTCATGTGGTGGGATTTTGCACAGATTTGACATCTAGTGACCTTTTCGCAGACAATTTAAACAGAGAGATGCTGACTTTAAATACTCAAATTTTTGCATTACAGCAAGGCGAGCGAACGGACTGCATTGGCCCAAAAACTGGTCTTGAGCGTTGCAATAACTGCAAGCTGGTTTGGTGTTGGCCAACCCAGTTTTCTTCTGTTTTTGTTTGCCAGTTTCTTCAGTTTGCCAGTGACTCTTCCCATTTTTGCCATCTTCCCATTTTTTGCCATTTTAGTGCCATCTTCTATGGATAGTAATGACACAGTGTCGATGAGACCCCTCAACGACGATGCAGACGGCTGGGAAATTTTCGGGAGGCTGAACAATTTGTTCGTCCGTAGAGCGTTATGCGGCAACTACGTCAAACTTGAACTCGCGGGAGTAACGGTAGGTCCCGGAGTAGTAGTCAAAGAACGTAAATAGTCTGACTAAATTTACCTGGATTCTGCAAGGGACTGCTCGGGTTGTCCAGACGCTTGCTGTGATCAGGCTGGAGTTGATGTGGGGTGCTTGTGGTCCTGGGTTGCTTGTTCTCAAGTACCGGTGGTATGGTGGTTCGGGTGATTCCTTATCGGCCGGTCCTACTGGCGGTCCATTTCACGGGAGCAACACTCGAACTAGACTGGTATGCCGCGGAGTTTTACTTGTGGTCCGTTTACACAGGAGCCACTCGAAGTAGATCTGTTTTAGGGTAATAACTTGTGAAGCGTTTTACACAGGATCACTCGAAGTAGGTCTGTTTTAAGTGCCGTAGTCCAAACACTGAGTAACGAGACGATTCACTTTGATTTCGCAACTATCTTTATTTCAGAAGAACAATTCTTATATAAGATGCCAAATTATACATACTTACATCTAAGGAAGGTCAATGTTATGGAAGTGCTAAAACTAATGTTAATGCCAGGGTCCCCCACCTCTGAGTCTGCTGACTCAGATTGTTTGTTTATTTACTGCTTGTACATGCATTTCGGCTTATCTAGCTGGTTTTTCTTGCTTCGGTCAGTCGGTCACTCTCCCGCTGATAATGCTGATTTCTGCTTCTGGCGCCGTCTACTAGTGCTGGGTTATTAGGTTGGATATTGTTTATGCTTATTGCTAATTATTACTAGGTGTGCCAATAGGTTAATGGGTTGTATATTGCGACATGCTGATGTATATTGGTTCAAATTACTAACGTGTATCTAGGGTAGTAGGTCTTGGCAACAGGTGCCAACACAATTGATTTATTTGATCCGCAAAGATGGGACATTCGTTATCATAGACTCTTTTTAGACTAGCGAGGGCTTTGTCATAATTACTCTCGGTGACTTGGAATGCCTTGATAGTTCCTAAGTCTTCACCAGAGAGGCAAGAAATTAAATGAATAAATTATTAAGCTTTTAATATTTTTTAATAATAAATAGCAATTTCACGGTTCAATTTCAATCGACGATCTCTCTTCTTTCCGTTAATCCTTCATGCCTCATTTCTCGCCGTTAATGCTTTCCCGAAATCCACGCTGTATTTTTTCTTCTTCTTCCTAATATCTATATTTTTCGGGGTTCGCACTGCATACGTACAGCCCACCTTTCGTTCAACCGACCGAGGGACGTTCGGCTCAAATCGCGGGAATAGATCCGAGATAGTTTAAGCAAAGAGTAAGGGAAAGATATCACGAGCAAATAAAAGTCAGCCAGAGGCCTTTTTCCTTCCAAAAGGGTACTTTGAGAAACTGGCTGACCAGGTTCGGCAGCGGAAACAGCAACGAGGAGAACCGTTTAAAGTATACATGGTGGACCTTCAGACGCTAATGAAGCCTTTAGGAAAGTCCACGAAGAAGGTCATTGAAAGGCTTGTGGAGAACTGCATGACGCCCATGAAAATGTGATTATTAAACTTCGGCTTTAGCCGTCACATTTATCCTACTTATTGAATTTGGTTATCGTGCCTTAAGGCCGTAACGGAAGGGCCGGATGGAGAAAGGAAGTCGAAGGCCACCAACGGCAGCAACCTACCGCCGACCCCCTCTACGGATATTCAACCAGCCGGCACTACCCCTGCCACGGAGGCACAGCCAGCCGGCAAAGACAATTAATAATTAATTAATTTATTAATTAATCTCTATAAATATATAAATGATTTGCTGTTCGTTAGACTCGCTAAAACTCGAGAACGGCTGAACGGATTTATCTTATCTTGGTCTAAAATTATTCGTGGAGGTCTAGGGAAGGTTTAAAAGGTGAGAAAAATTCGAATAATTGCCGGGAAAATCCTCAAACCGCATTTTTTTTATTTGGAGACTACAATAGTAGTTGGCTTTGGTACGTGATACATTGTTTGACAGCTAATCATTGTTCTCTGCTCAGTTAATTTTATGTGACAAACCAATATTGTGTTTACTGAAAAATTGTGAAAAAAATTGGAAAAACTTTTAATTTGAAATTTCCTCACTTCTCAAATTTTGCGGGAAATTTTCTCACTTTGGTTAATTACAATTTACGATGCCGAGGAGAAGACGGCCTGATTTACGGTGCGAAGAGCTACCTCACGTGCTAACCGCACTGATGACCAGAGACAAACAGATCAAGAAAATAGTCGTATTGCTATGTCAGAAATTCAGAATTACAGAAATGTAACAATTGTTTCCAGATGACATCATTTGGTGCTACACATATTATACAAGACAATTTCGTGCCCACTTTTAAGGTATTATATAAAAATATTCAAGTTTGTATTAAAATACATATATAGGAAATAATTAATGGCCAAATTTTGAAAAATCACAGATACAAGGACAATTTTATCACTTACTGGGAACTCTGTTACCACTACCTGATGCAGATCATAAATTTTTACAAATTTACTTTATTTAATAATCGTTGTGCTCACAATCCAACAGTGAAGAGAATCATTGTCCAACAATTACAAATGTTTCTTCATCAGAATAACAATTTAGTAAACATGATCAAAATAGCATTGGATCGGATGCCATTTGATAGCCATAATACTGGAAGACTGGCTGTGAAAGGACTGATGAATAACGTCATTGAGGCGACAATCATAAAAGGAAATACCAAGGAGAGGATGCCTTGATCCCGCGGATACCGATGATTTCAACGGACATACCATTCGATTTTAAACGCTTAGAATTTCCAGTACGTCTGGATTTTGCGATGACCATAAATAAATCGCAAGGACAATCGTTAGAAGTTTGTGGAATCAACCTCGAGTTTCCCTGTTTCGCGCATGGACAATTAGACGTCGCTAGCTATCTTCAGTTTTTACTGTAACAGATAATATTTTTAAGTTTAAAAGAAGATTTTGAACGCAATGAATAATAACAGCTTATAATAAATAACAATATAAACAGCTTTTTTCTATTTCCTACACAAACATTTTATAAATAAAATGGATATGTTGAGCCAAGCAGAAAAGGGCGAAGCTGCATAAAATAAGTTACATATATTATAAATCTGAGTAGTGGCGGCGGGTTATCGGCAGTTCTGGTTTTGTTTACTTCTCCCCCGTTCGCATGCGCTTTGCTGGTATTTGTAGCGCATGCGCATTGGGGAGCTTTTTTGTAGAGCTGCTGCACATTGCTGCATATTGCTAAATTCATATTGCTAAGCTTTGCCACTTGTAATTTTGTTATTGATTGGCCGCTATTAAAAACTATTAATAGCTCAACATTTTGGTGACCCCGACGTGATTATCATCCCGTTCAATTATCGTGATCAGCATTAAAAGTGCCACTAAAACACCATTGTTGGTTTTGTTGTCACAAAGTTGCATTTTAATTTAATTACACAATGGAATCTGGAGCTGAAGCTCCTGCATCTGCTGCGTCAAGCCGTGAAAGGATGCTGCGGAGACGTGCAGAGGTTCAAGGACGCCTTCTCATCCAGATCATCTTTTAAAAGCTGGACCCTGCCACAAAGGCCAAATGGGAAGACTCTCTGGCAGGAAGCACTGATGATAGCCTGCCAACTTGGGAATCTATGGCTCGGTTTCTGGAACAAAGGTGCCGTACTCTGGAGACGGTGGATTTGGCCTTAGCTCCGCATTTGTCAGCGAATCAAGCGGGCCGACGTAGGCCATTTAACAACCGATCCTGCTCCGCCTGCTTCGCGTGCCCTGTGCGGCATCCTGGCACACGCTGTGCCTTCCTGCCCATATTTCTCGCCTTGTCAGTTGAGGAACGATACGATGAGGTCCGACGTCTTGCCCTCTGATTTGTGTGCCTCAAGTCCGATCACTTAGCCCGCGGATGCTCATCATCCCGCTGCCCAACTTGCAATCGCCGACATCATGCGCTATTGCATCCTTGCGAGCGTTTATCTAGCGCCACTTCCGTTCCTGCATCTGGATCGAATCCGGCCAATGTAGCTGGGGTTGCGACCTCTCAGGCTCCTCCTGCTAATGCTCTTGTTGCACAGGATCGCAGCGCTGAAATAGTGTTCTTGCCCACCGCCCACATTCTCGTCCGTGGCAGATCAGGAGCCTTTCTTCCTTGTCGAGCGCTACTTGACTCCGGCTCCCAAGTTCATCTCATCACATCACGGCTGGCCAGTCAACTTCAGCTTCATCGGTCCAAATGTTCTGTAGCAGTGACTGGCCTTGGAGACGTTTACTACGGATGGAGCATCGGTTAACGTTTGCCTGAAGTCTCGCCTATCCACGTATTCCCTTTACATTGAGCGTCAACCTGGCCTGAACTTAGATGTGTCCAATTGGACACAATTCCCGCCAATGTGGTTCTAACTTCCACAGAGCTCAGCGTGTGGATCTGCTGATTGGAGCAAGCCTGTTTTTTTATCTGCTCTCAGTCGGGCAAATCCAGCTAGGAGACGGTCTGCGTCTGTTCCAGAAGACACGTTTTGGATGGGTAGTTTCTGGAGGAGGTTGCACCCTGGAGATTTATCTTATCTTGGTCTTGAATTATTCTTGGAGGTCTAGGGAAGGTTTTAAAGGTGAGAAAAATTCGAATATTTGCCGGGAAAATCCTCAAACAGCTTTTTTCTATTTCCTACACAAACGTTTTATAAATAAAATGGATATGTTGAGCCAAGCAGAAAAGGGCGAAGCTGCATAAAATAAGTTACATATATTATAAATCTGAGTAGCGGCGGCGGGTTATCGGCAGTTCTGGTTTTGTTTACTTCTCCCCCGTTCGCATGCGCTTTGCTGGTATTTGTAGCGCATGCGCTTTGGGGAGCTTTTTTGTAGAGCTGCTGCATATTGCTGCATATTGCTAAATTCATATTGATAAGCTTTGCCAGTTGTAATTTTGCTATTGATTGGCCGCTATTAAAAAATATTAATAGCTCAACATTTTGGTGACCCCGACGTGATTATCATCCCGTTCAATTATCGTGATCAGCATTAAAAGTGCCACTAAAAAACCATTGTTGGTTTTGTTGTCACAAAGTTGCATTTTAATTTAATTACACAATGGAATCTGGAGCTGAAGCTACTGCATCTGCTGCGTCAAGCCGTGAAAGGATGCTGCGGAGACGCGCAGAGGTTCAAGGATGCCTTTTCATCCAGATCATCTTTCAAAAGCTGGACCCTGCCACAAAGGCCAAATGGGAAGACTCTCTGGCAGGAAGCACTGATGATAGCCTGCCAACTTGGGAATCTATGGCTCGGTTTCTGGAACAAAGGTGCCGTACTCTGGAGACGGTGGATCTGGCCTTAGCTCCGCATTTGTCAGCGAATCAAGCGGGCCGACGTAGGCCATTTAACAACCGATCCTGCATGCTCCTGATTGCTCCGCCTGCTTCATGTGCCCTGTGCGGCATCCTGGCACACGCTGTGCCTTCCTGCCCACATTTCTCGCCTTGTCAGTTGAGGAACGATACGATGAGGTCCGACGTCTTGCCCTCTACTTTGTGTGCTTCAAGGGCGAAGCTGCATAAAATAAGTTACATATATTATAAATCTGAGTAGCGGCGGCGGGTTATCGGCAGTTCTGGTTTTGTTTACTTATCCCCCGTTCGCATGCGCTTTGCTGGTATTTGTAGCGCATGCGCTTTGGGGAGCTTTTTTGTAGAGCTGCTGCATATTGCTAAGTTCATGTTGATAAGCTTTGCCACTTGTAATTTGGCTATTGAAAAAACTGTTAATAGCTCAACATTTTGGTGACCCCGACGTGATTATCATCCCGTTCAATTATCGTGATCAGCATTAAAAGTGCCACTAAAACACCATTGTTGGTTTTGTTGTCACAAAGTTGCATTTTAATTTAATTACACAATGGAATCTGGAGCTGAAGCTGCATCTGCTGCGTCAAGCCGTGAAAGGATGCTGCGGAGACGCGCAGAGGTTCAAGGATGCCTTTTCATCCAGATCATCTTTCAAAAGCTGGACCCTGCCACAAAGGCCAAATGGGAAGACTCTCTGGCAGGAAGCACTGATGATAGCCTGCCAATTTCGGAATCTATGGCTCGGTTTCTGGAACAAAGGTGCCGTACTCTGGAGACGGTGGATCTGGCCTTAGCTCCGCATTTGTCAGCGAATCAAGCGGGCCGTCGTAGGCCATTTAACAACCGATCCTGCATGCTCCTGATTGCTCCGCCTGCTTCATGTGCCCTGTGCGGCATCTTGGCACACGCTGTGCCTTCCTGCCCACATTTCTCGCCTTGTCAGTTGAGGAACGATACGATGAGGTCCGACGTCTTGCCCTCTGCTTTGTGTGATTCAAGTCCGATCACTTAGCCCGCGGATGCTCATCATCCCGCTGCCCAACTTGCAATCGCCGACATCATGCGCTATTGCATCCTTGCGAGCGTTCCTGCATCTGGATCGAATCCGTGCAATGTAGCTGGGGTTGGGACCTCTCAGGCTCCTCCTGCTAAAGCTCTTGTTGCACAGGATCGCAGCGCTGAAATAGTGTTCTTGCCCACCGCCCACATTCTCGTCCGTGGCAGATCAGGAGCCTTTCTTCCTTGTCGAGCGCTACTTGACTCCGGGTCCCAAGTTCATCTCATCACATCACGGCTGGCCAGTCAACTTCAGCTTCATCGGTCCAAATTTTCTGTAGCAGTGACTGGCCTTGGAGACGCTGAGTTTACTACGGATGGAGCATCGGTTAACGTTTGCCTGAAGTCTCGCCTATCCACGTATTCCCTTTACATTGAGGCAATTGTGGCGTCTCACATCATACTTAGATGTGTCCAATTGGAAAGTTCCCGCCAATGTGGTTCTAACTTCCACAGAGCTCAGCGTGTGGATCTGCTGATTGGAGCAAGCCTGTTTTTTTATCTGCTCTCAGTCGGGCAAATCCAGCTAGGAGACGGTCTGCCTCTGTTGCAGAAGACACGTTTTGGATGGGTAGTTTCTGGAGGAGGTTGCACCCCGGGAAACCCCCGCCAATCAATCGGTATTGAGTAAGTCGGTGGCTGGACGATTAGGTGATGGCATACAATAATGATTAAGGGGTAAATTTGAAATAAGAACACATAAATCCTCGATCAAGACCAATGCTGCATTGTACCTCTCTGGTGTATAATCTATATTTTGGCATCGATTTGTTTGTCCAATTCGATGCAAGATGTCTTCTGTCATACAATTTTTATATTTTTCCCACAAAGTTTGTGCTTGCGAGGAATAACATGTCGTCAAAATAATTGTTATTCGGTGTCGATGTCAAAGGTATGATTTTATGGTACACCTGGCCTTGAATTTTGAATGTAGTTTCAAAATTACGTCCATCGGATGCACGATCGAAAATTTTGGTTGCCCCAAATGACGTCATTTGGAAGCAAGAATTAAATTTGCGTATCTTACGCAAAAATAATTTGGAATCATCTGAATTGCCAGTAAGAAGGGATAATAAAGGCTCCGGCGGAGCGGGTAGAGGTGACAGCACAACTTTCCTGATGCGCAGCACATGCCGGCTGCTTCATTCCGAAATTTCAATGCCTGACAATATTGACATACTTTATCCATTCCACCGATAGCTTTTTTTGAATGCGTTGAGTAGTTAATATCTGGTGCATATTCAAAGGCAAGCCGAACGAATGATGCACGTGTTAATGAGCGGCTGATTCGCTGCCTACGTAGATCTAGTACTCGTACTGTAGCTATGTTTCGTTCTCGTGCCGCTCTTATTCTCGTAATATTCTGTTGCAGACGTTCGTCACGGTGTTCTTGAGATTCTTGTGCACGACTTTCTGCAGTCCTGATTCTTTGAGCTGCATTCATTGTTTCGATTTGTTGTGGTAATTGCTAAGCTCTTTCAACACGATTGCGTCGTGAACCTCTGCTGCTCGCGTTGTTGAGGTTCGTTTTTTTCGGTGGCATATTCACTGTATTATCTTCAATTTAATTTACACTTCAGTCTATGTAACATATGACACCAAAAATTTAAACGGTATTTCGTTTACTATTCACCGAGTCAGCTTTTCGGAGCTGCGGACGCCATCTGTTAGGATCATTTGGAGTTAACAAATAATTGTGACTGTCAAATAATAACAGACAAATAATTAGCAATTAATTAAAATTGCGACTACAATTTGAGATTTAAACTATCCTATCTCTCAAGTTGGATCGAACTGCACATGGTGTGCGAATTTTATTATAATCGGTTAAGTAGTTTAGGAGTCCATTGAGGACAAACATTGTGACACGAGATTTATATATATTTAGATAATAATTATAATTATGAAAAAATGATTATATGCTAAATTATAATTATTATGTTTATATATATACTAGCTGACCCGGCCGACTTCATACTGCCAGCTGTTGTTATGTTTTGTTGCGTTCAGAACCTTCTTTTATGACAAAATTTAAAAGTTTTCAAACTTAAAAAAATTATCTGATACAGTAAGAACTGAAGGTAGCTAAAATTAATTTTCGCAGAGCTATCATTTTAATCATTTTCAATCCCAAAAATTAAAGAGCACCATCTTATTTTATTCAACTTCATTTATTGAATAAAACATGAAGTTTTATTATTATTTTCGATACATCATGTTGCTTACTTACAAAGTAAGCATTTCTTGAAATATAATTCTATATTCACAGACACACACTGTTAAAATACAGTCTGTTAATTATATTTTTTGTTTTGTGGTGCGTAAATAAACAAAGAAGGCGGTGTTGGGCCAAGCAGCCACCAAAAAGTGCATTTAAAATAATCATAAAATAATCTTAGCTGCAGCTGTTCTTGTCAGCATGTATTCTTCTCTGTTTTGTCTCCCAGTTTCGCATGCGCTTTATTGGTATTTGTAGCGTATGCGCTTTGGGAAGCTTTGGTAGAGCTTCTGCGCAAGCTCTTGGGGTTGCGTTTTGTGTGTTTTGGAGTTGATTGGAGCCGCATAGATTAGGGTTAAATTGAACCCAAAATAAATATATTGAACCCTGATTTGAAACGCGTGTTTTTATTCCGCTGCTATTAAAAACTATTAATAGCACAACAGTGCCAAGATAACGCCCTTGTTGTTGTTGCTACAAGTTGCATTTTAATTGAAGAATGGAGTCTGGAGCTGAGATTATGGGAGCTGCTGCCGCAACCCGGGAAAGGATGCTGCGGAGAAGAGCAGAGGTGGCCTGCCAGGAAATGGAGGCGCTGCATCATAAGGTGAAGGCTGCGGCGCGGACTGAGGATTCTTCCATTATAGCGCTGGAGTCGGTGGAGAAGCGTTTTGCGTGAGCGGTTCACCGCGCTTCAAGAAGAGTTGGAGGTGCCTAATTTTAGCGAGATCGGAAGTGATCTGTATTGGACATTCTCGCAGCTGGCGACTGATGTGGAAGTGGAAATTCATACTCCACACTTCTCGACGGTGCCAGCGTATCGCCAATGCCATAAAAGCCAGCCCCCTCCTTGCCACCGTTGCCGATGCCAACATTTAGCGACGGCTATGCCGAGTGCCCGGCTCTCTACTAGGAAAGACAACCCACGGAATAACCACTGGAATGATGTGACTGCTGCCCCTTTTAACAGTGTTATTGAAGGCCCACCCTTCAATGGATGTTGGGCCAAGCAGCCACCAAAAAGTGCATTTAAAATAATCATAAAATACTTAGCTGCAGCTGTTCTTGTCAGCATGTATTCTTCTCTGTTTTGTCTCCCAGTTTCGCATGCGTTTTATTGGTATTTGTAGCGTTTGCGCTTTGGGAAGCTTTGGTAGAGCTTCTGCGCAAGCTCTTGGGGTTGCGTTTTGTGTGATTTGGAGTTGATTGGAGCCGCATAGATTAGGGTTAAATTGAAACCAAAATAAATATATTGAACCCTGATTTGAAACGCGTGTATTTATTCGGCTGCTATTAAAAACTATTAATAGCACAACAGACGGATTTCCGACGCGTGAACACCGACGTCTAATTTTCCATGCGCGAAACAGGGAACTCCAAGTTGATTCCACAAACTTCTAACGATTGTCCCTGCGATTTATTTATGGTCATCGCAAAATCCAGACGTAATGGAAATTCTAAGCGTTTAAAATCGAATGGTATGTCCGTTGAAATATCGGTATCCGCGGGATCAAGGCATCCTCTCCTTGGTATTTTCCTTTTATGATTGTCGCCTCAATGACGTTATTCATCAGTCCTTTCACAGCCAGTCTTCCAGTATTATGGCTATCAGATGGCATCCGATCCAATGCTATTTTGATCATGTTTGCTAAATTGTTATTCTGATGAAGAAACATTTGTAATTGTTGGACAATGGTTCTCTTCACTGTTGGATTGTGAGCACAACGATTATAAATTTCCGCATCTGAATTGCCCATAAAATAAATTTGTAAAAACTGATGATCTGCATCAGGTAGTGGTAACAGAGTTCCCAGTAAGTGATATAATTGTCCTTGTATTTGTGATTTTTCAAAATTTGGCCATTAATTATTTCCTATATATATATTTTAATACAAACTTGAATATTTTTATATAATACCTTAAAAGTGGGCATGAAATTGTCTTGTATAAAATGTGTAGTACCAAATGTTGTCATCTGGAAAGTTTCTGAATGTATTTCTGAATGTTGGTCAAGAAGTGCTTCGAATCATTTTTAATCCCAGAAACTAAAGAGCGTAAAGGTTCTGGTGGTGGGACCAATTGTGGCAATTTTCTTTGCCTTCAGCGCAACATAATCCAGTAGATTCACCAAAGTACGTCAACGCCTTATAATATTTACAAATTGTTTTCATTTCCCCAATATTTACTGATTTGTCGGCCCAATAATCAATTGCCGGATCAAGAATCACAGGAGCACTGCGTCTGCGGATTCGCTCAATTTCATTATGTCTAGCTTGCTGTTGATGTGCACGAACTGGAACATTCTAAGCCTATCTTCTACATTGTCACTCACTAAAGAACGCAATTCTGATATAGCAAAACGACTATTTTTTTAATCTGCCTGTCTCTGGTCATCAGTGCGGTTAGCACGTGAGGTAGCTTTTCGCACATTTAATTGACTACGACGACCTAAGTCAGGCCGTCTTCTCCTCGGCATCGTAAATTGTAATTAATCAAAATGAGAAATTTTTCCGTAAATTTTGTTTTTTTTTTTTTTGTTTGATATTAAGTTACTTATGTTATGATACTTATGTTATGATTTTGATATTAAGTAAGTTAGTTATGAGGGGGAAGATTTCCTTGGCCGTCCCGTAAAGACGGGTAAACGCCAACGCCTATATGTGAAATTAAGAACTTCGAGAAAATTCATAGTGATGATGCATGAAACGATAAACGATTGTTAGAGTGAGCATATTATTATGGGGGTGAATTGTTATTTTTGTGCATAATGATATTTAAATCCAATATTCCGATAGTTGGTTAAACTAAGTTAATGTATTTTATAGATCTATCTTTGCCATTTCAATGAAATCAGTTATTGCATTGTATTTTTCAATGGGTTCTTGTTTAAAAAAATGATAGATGTCATTATATTTAAGCAGAAGCGGGAATCTTCGACGGATATTATTGTATTTTGTACATTTCAGGAGAATGTGAGATATGTCTTCTATGGTGTTGAGGTTGAAATCACAGTTGGGGCTGTCATACACTTTTAGTTTGCATAGAGTGTATCTATCAAAAGAATGGCCACTGAGGATCCTGTTAGTTTGCTTAGCTTGTAATCTATTGAGATTGCAGTGTTTGGAACTATACCATGGCTTATGTGTGACATAAGGAAATAGGGTGCAATAACCCCTGTTCTTTTCTCAACAGAAGGCATTATATTCGCGTTCCCATTCAATTTTAATTATATTATAAATATGGTTAATAGCATCGTTGATCTCATATTTAAAATTGATACGTGTTCCTGAGCTGTTGGCGTTTTTCGCAGCATTGTCAGCTATTTCGTTTCCCTTAATATTAACATGACTAGGAACGTGATTGAGTTGAAGGTACAGCATACTTTGAATGGAGTTAACTTTTTTTAAGATTTCAGACCCTATGCGATTAGAAGAATGGCAATTCTTGAGGGTTTGTAAAGCACCCAAGCTATCAGTCAGGATAGCTACCTTGACAAGTTGTTGTTCAATTGCAAACTCAATGGCTTTCTCTAGGGCCGTAAGTTCTGCAGTGAGCGAGGATAATTTTTTGTTCATATAAAAACTCTTCGTTGTGTTGCTATTTATATGGTAAAAAGCCCTCCCTGTGAAATTATCTTTAACAGAACCGTCGGTGAAAATAACGTCATAACTTTTGTCAGAGAGAATACGAAGTTTTTCTTTCATTAAATTGTTCACCAAGTCAGGGTTAGAAGAATTTTTGTTACTACATACACCTTTGAAAAAATCAATGTAAAATGTTAGTATCCTACGTTTATGAATGAAGGAGTCAACATGTGTTATGGAATCATATATATTTTTAAATTCTAGGTAGGTCTTTATATAGCTAGTATTCTTAGCGGAAAAATTGTTTTGTAGAAGGGAGGCAGCCGGAAGGTTAAAAGAAAACATTTTTGCTAGCTCTTTAGCTGTCGCAAACTTCATCCTGTATGCTGGAGGAAGTTCACCTGCCATGTGATAAATAATCTTAACCGGGGTTGATTTCATAAGTCCAAGAGATTTTCTAAGATATAAAGTTGCATGTACCTGAACAGCGGATGAAACAGTCTTAGAAATATTAGCAAAAGATGAGCAGGCATACACTTCGATTGACCATTAATATGCGAGTACAATTGCAAAATGATCCATCAGCACAAATATTTTCAAAACACTACTAGATATTGGGAACGGTAAAATAGAACTGCAACCAAATACGCAATGCATTAAGCTACCCGACAATTTTTGCACTGTTGTTCAGAATAAAAATGAATTGATTCACAGTATTTTCCCGGATATACAGAATAATTATTTGAATCATAAATGGCTAAGTCAACGGGCGATTTTGGCAGCCAAAAACGTTGATGTTGACGAAATTAAATAAATATTCGGATTGAATTTTTAAATTCATTAGATATCCCTGGAATGCCACCACATAATCTTCGATTAAAAATTGGTTCGCCTATTATTCTCCTCCGTAGTTTGAATCCACCTCAATTATGGAAAAGTGGTCCTGCTACCACGTATTCCGATGATACCATCCGATTCTACCATACCCTTCAAAAGGCTACAGTTTCCAATTCGTTTAGCTTTCGCCATGTCTATAAATAAATCTCAAGTTCAAACAATGTCCATTTGTGGTTTAGATTTGAGAAATCCATGTTATTCTCATGGGCAACTATATGTTGCGTGTTCACGTGTTGGGAAACCGTCGAATCTATTTGTGTTAGGTAAAGACAGGTTAACCAAAAACATTGTGCACCGATTGGTGTTAAATTAAATGTAATATACTGTATTTGTTATAAATTTAAATGAAAATAATAAATTAAAAAAAATTTTTATTTTGTACCTATTGATTTCTGCTTAATACGAAGTGTAAGAACATTTTGATTAATTGTGTTCAACGTACTACCCCTTCGAATCTCAGTCCAGTGAATTTGTATACCAACATCAACATTTTCGTCTTTGTTCGTAAATAATTTTGTTGTACTAAAGAAATGTAGTAGAAGAAAGTCAAATAAGAAGATAACTATATTTTTTTACAAATACCATATGTGTGAAGAAGTTAGTTAGCTAGTCTTAATATATATAAATCTCGTGTCACAATGTTTGTCCTCAATGGACTCCTAAACCACTTAACCGATTATAATAAAATTCGCACACTATGTGCAGTTCGATCCAACTTGAGAGATAGGATAGTTTAAATCTCAAATTGTAGTCGCAATTTTAATAAATTGATAATTATTTGTCTGTTATTATTTGACAGTCACAATTATTTGTTAACTCCAAATGATTCTAACAGATGGCGTTCGCAGCTCCGAAAAGCTGACTCTGTGAATAGTGAACGAAATACCGTGTGATCCTAACAGATGGCGTTCGCAGCTCCGAAAAGCTGACTCGGTGAATAGTGAACGAAATACCGTTTTAAATTTTTGGTGTCATATGTTACTTAGACTGAAGTGTAAATTAAATTGAAGATAATACAGTGAATATGCCACCGAAAAAATCGAACCTCAACAACGCGAGCAGCAGAGGTTCACGACGCAAACGTGTTGAAAGACCTTAGCAATTACCACAAATCGAAACAATGAATGCAGCTCAAAGAATCAGGACTGCAGAAAGTCGTGCACAAGAATCTCAAGAACACCGTGACGAACGTCTGCAACAGAATATTACGAGAATAAGAGCGGCACGAGAACGAAACATAGCTACAGTACGAGTACTAGATCTACGAAGGCAACGGATCAGCCGCTCATTAACACGTGCATCATTCGTTCGGCTTGCCTTTGAATATGCACCAGATATTAACTACTTAATGCATTCAAAAATAGCTATCGGTGGAATGGATAAAGTATGTCAATATTGTCAGGCATTGAAATTTCGGAATGAAGCAGCCGGCATGTGCTGCTGTCACCTCTACCCGCTCCGCCGGAGCCTTTATTATCCCTTCTTACTGGCAATTCAGATGATTCCAAATTATTTTTGCGTAAGATACGCAAATTTAATTCTTGCTTCCAAATGACGTCATTTGGGGCAACCAAAATTTTCGATCGTGCATCCGATGGACGTAATTTTGAAACTACATTCAAAATTCAAGGCCAGGTGTACCATAAAATCATACCTTTGACATCGACACCGAATAACATTCGTCAGTTGTTTGCAATTATTTTGACGACATGTTATTCCTCGCAAGCACAAACTTTGTGGGAAAAATATAAAAATTTTATGACAGAAGACATCTTGCATCGAATTGGACAAACAAATCGATGCCAAAATATAGATTATACACCAGAGAGGTACAATGCAGCATTGGTCTTGATCGAGGATTTATGTGTTCTTATTTCAAATTTACCCCTTAATCATTATGGTATGCCATCACCTAATCGTCCAGCCACCGACTTACTCAATACCGATTGATTGGCGGGGGTTTCCCGGGGTGCAACCTCCTCCAGAAACTACCCATCCAAAACGTGTCTTCTGCAACAGAGGCAGACCGTCTCCTAGCTGGATTTGCCCGACTGAGAGCAGATAAAAAAACAGGCTTGCTCCAATCAGCAGATCCACACGCTGAGCTCTGTGGAAGTTAGAACCACATTGGCGGGAACTTTCCAATTGGACACATCTAAGTATGATGTGAGACGCCACAATTGCCTCAATGTAAAGGGAATACGTGGATAGGCGAGACTTCAGGCAAACGTTAACCGATGCTCCATCCGTAGTAAACTCAGCGTCTCCAAGGCCAGTCACTGCTACAGAAAATTTGGACCGATGAAGCTGAAGTTGACTGGCCAGCCGTGATGTGATGAGATGAACTTGGGACCCGGAGTCAAGTAGCGCTCGACAAGGAAGAAAGGCTCTTGATCTGCCACGGACGAGAATGTGGGCGGTGGGCAAGAACACTATTTCTGCGCTGCGATCCTGTGCAACAAGAGCATTAGCAGGAGGGGCCTGAGAGGTTGCAACCCCAGCTACATTGGCCGGATTCGATCCAGATGCAGGAACGGAAGTGGCGCTAGATAAACGCTCGCAAGGATGCAATAGCGCATGATGTCGGCGATTGCAAGTTGGGCAGCGGGAGGATGAGCATCCGCGGGCTAAGTGATCGGACTTCAGACACAAAGCAGAGGGCAAGACGTCGGACCTCATCGTATCGTTCCTCAACCGACAAGGCGAGAAATGTGGGCAGGAAGGCACAGCGTGTGCCAGGATGCCGCACAGGGCACACGAAGCAGGCGGAGCATTGAGGAGCATGCAGGATCGGTTGTTAAATGGCCTACGTCGGCCCGCTTGATTCGCTGACAAATGCGCAGCCAAGGCCAAATCCACCGTCTCCAGGGTACGGCACCTTTGTTCCAGAAACCGAGCCATAGATTCCCAAGTTGGCAGGCTATCATCAGTGCTTCCTGCCAGAGAGTCTTCCCATTTGGCCTTTGTGGCAGGGTCCAGCTTTTAAAAGATGATCTGGATGAGAAGGCATCCTTGAACCTCTGCGCGTCTCCGCAGCATCCTTTCACGGCTTGACGCAGCAGATGCAGTAGCTTCAGCTCCAGATTCCATTGTGTAATTAAATTAAAATGCAACTTTGTGACAACAAAACCAACAATGGTGTTTTAGTGGCACTTTTAATGCTGATCACGATAATTGGACGGGGTGATAATAACGTCGGGTTCACCAAAATGTTGCGCTATTAATAGTTTTTAATAGCGGCCAATCAATAACAAAATTACAAGTGGCAAAGCTTAGCAATATGAATTTAGCAATATGCAGCAATGTGCAGCAGCTCTACAAAAAAAGCTCCCCAATGCGCATGCGCTACAAATACCAGCAAAGCGCATGCGAACGGGGGAGAAGTAAACAAAACCAGAACTGCCGATAACCCGCCGCCGCTACTCAGATTTATAATATATGTAACTTATTTTACGCAGCTTCGCCCTTTTCTGCTAGGCTCAACATATCCATTTTATTTATAAAACGTTTGTGTAGGAAATAGAAAAAAGCTGTTTGAGGATTTTCCCGTTAAATATTCGAATTTTTCTCACCTTTAAAACCTTCCCTAGACCTCCAAGAATAATTCTAGACCAAGATAAGATAAATCCGTTCAGCCGTTCTCGAGTTTTAGCGAGACTAACGAACAGCAATTCATTTTTATCTATAACTAGCTGACCCGGCAGACTTCGTACTGCCAGCTGTTGTTTTTATTTTTGTTGCGTTCAAAATCTTCTTTTAAACTTAAAAATATTATCTGTTACAGTAAGAACTGAAGATAGCTAGCGACGTCTAATTGTCCATGCGCGAAACAGGGAAACTCGAAGTTGATTCCACAAACTTCTAACGATTGTCCTTGCGATTTATTTATGGTCATCGCAAAATCCAGGCGTAATGGAAATTTTAAGCGTTTAAAATCGAATGGTATGTCAGTTGCAATCATCGGTATCCGCGGGATCAAGGCATCCTCTCCTTTGTATTTTCCTTCTATGATTGTCGCCTCAATGACGATATTCATCAGCCAGTCTTCAGTATTATGGCTATCAAATGGCATCCGATCCAATGCTATTTTGATCGTGTTTACTAAATTGTTATTCTGATGAAGAAACATTTGTAATTGTTGGACAATGATTCTCTTTACTGTTGGATTGTGAGCACAACGGTTATTAATTTCCGCATCTGAATTGCCCATAAAATAAATTTGTAAAAATTGATGATCTGCATCAGGTAGTGGTAACAGAGTTCCCAGTAAGTGATAAAATTGTCCTTGTATTTGTGATTTTTCAAAATTTGGCCATTAATTATTTCCTATATATGTATTTTAATACAAACTTGAATATTTTTATGTAATACCTTAAAAGTGGGCACGAAATTGTCTTGTATAATATGTGTAGCACCAAATGATGTCATCTGGAAACAATTGTTACATTTCTGTAATTCTGAATTTCTGACATAGCAAAACGTCTATTTTCTTGATCTGTCTGTCTCTGGTCATCAGTGCGGTTAGCACGTGAGGTAGCTCTTCGCACCGTAAATCAGGCCATCTTCTCCTCCATGGTAACAAGCAAGTCAGCACGGCGGCGTCGGATGGGCCAGCGCTGCTGTTTTTAGGGGGAGCGGGGATATCTGGAGGATTGACCTGCACAATAACAATACGGTTCGGAGGCCCGAGCGGGGCAAACGGGAGGGGCAAGTAAAGAAAGCCCGCCGATAAAAATGCGGCGGGAATTGGAGAAGGCCAAAACCTCTGGCCTGCCATAGATCCTGCGGGGTAGATAGGCCCTTCGTGCCCTGAACCGGCCGCTAAGCAGCGAAAAGCATATCCTGCCCGGCGTATGCCTGGAAGGTGAGCCGATCGGTCTGTTAACACGGATTAGGTGCCGGCCACGGCGAGCCAAAGTTAACGAAGGTCCACGGCACCCGCAACGGAAGAGCAGCCAACAAAAGCAGCGACGACGAGGGAGCAGCAGTGACGACGAGGGTGCAGCCGCGACGACGAGGGAGCAGCAGCGACGACGAGCGAGCAGCGGCAGAAGAAGACAACAGAAACAACACAGGCCCGCAACCCAGAGCCCGTGAGTCCAAACGAAGGGAACCGTGAGCCGTTTCGGCGCCAGGCACCAAGACCACACGACCTGCCGGGCGCAAGCTTTGGGAGGGCGTGTGTATTGGCACCAACCCGGAGCGGGGATCGGGGATCGACGGGAGGACGAGCGGTCGGTCGGCTGAGCCAAGCGGCTTGTGAGATTCACCCTTTTTGTAAACTTAGCATAATAAAGGGGATTTGTTTTAACGAAGCATACCGTTTTATTTCTGGGCTCGGGCAATCACGTCGAATCTAAAAATTCGGTGGAACGTACCTGTTAATTGAGATTATTTTATCTCGTCGCGAAAACGAAAGGAAACAAAGGTGGCTGTAGAATTAAATTAAATTGCAAAAAAGAACGAACGAAAACGATCATGCGTGCACTCTTTTCAACGTTATAAATTCGATTATATTCAATCAACAAAAACTTAAGCCTAGCTTATCTAGTGCGGCGAAGCGGGGCGAATTCATGGGAGAGCGCAAGTGAGAGCTTCACTTGCGCTCCCGCTCCGCCCTAAACTAACTTATACTAGACTTCATAAAATTCCACTTAATTATCTACATTAATTATACACCGGCCCCGTTGAAGGCCTTCCCTAGGCTTCAACCATTGGCAACCTTGCCAGCTTGTGGACTGCTCTCCGAAATACTGCTCCTCTACTCGTCCTGACGTCGGCGACCCTGACCCTTCCGTCCGCGCCGGCGTGAGTCTCGACGACCCTGGCGGTAATCCACTGCTGGGGCGGCTGGTTGTCCTCGGCGACCAGAACCAGATCGCCCTTCCTGACGTCCTCCTGCTCCCGCTGCCACTTCGACCGCGCCTGTAGGCCCAAGACGTACTCCCGGGACCAACGCTGCCAAACATTTGCTTGATTGACGAGACAAGCACGTTAGACCCTGCTGGTCCGGGGTCCGCGGTTGCTGGTGGGGCGATGAGCGGCCCGCCTGTCAATAGGTGCCCGGGAGTCAACGCCTCGCCGTCGCTTGGGTCCTGACTGAGGGCGCCCAGGGGCCTCGAGTTCAGGACGGCCTCGACTCCAACGAGGACGGTCTGCAGCTCCTCTGCGGTCAACTTTGCGCTGCCCACCGCTCGTAGGAGTAGGTGCTTTGCAGACTTCATACCTGCCTCCATAGTCCGCCCATGTGCGGAGCCCGCGGCGGTATGAACGCAAATACGCATCCTTTTTTTGATGCGTATTGCCGCAGCTCGTCCGCTTCGCTCTCGATCTGGTGTCGCAGTGCCGCGAAGTGGCGACTCGCTCCGACGAAGTTCGTCGCGTTGTCGCAGTGCACGGTCTGCGGACATCCTCGGCGCCCAACGAACCTTCGAAAAGCCAATAGAAAGGAATCAGTTTACAAATCCGAAACTACTTCTAAATGTACTGCTTTAGACGAAAAACAAACAAACAGGGCAATGTAGGACTTGTATGGAGGCCTACCACGAATTTTCAAGGTCGTCTCAATAGGGCCACAGAAATCCACGCCACATATGGAAAATGGGCGGAGGGCACGAACTCGATCTAAGGGTAAATCTCCCATCGGACGTAGCTCCGAACAAATTGAGAGCGCTTCGTCAACAATACTGGAAACTTGGCATCGTACGAAATAGGAGCATTAGCTAGTCGCCCCCCGACCCGCAACAACAAAAGGGTAAGCCCAGCCTGATAGGTTTCATGGACAAACGGACTTAGCTTCTGTAGGCTTGGGCTAACAACAAGATTTTTTCTAACATTTTTAATTTCCTCTTGATACTCGTGCTCTTGGACTATCTGGACAATTTTATTAAAAGCTTCTTCATATTCGACAGGTGAAGGTACATTATCAGAAGCAACTACTAACTTTTTTACACTTCTTTATAAAGCGGACCATGTAAACGAACACTCGCAGCAGTTTTAAGTGAGAGGAAAATCCTTCTATCACTTCCAACAAATATGAGGTAGAGACCATTGCAGTCAGTCCGACCGCACTCTTCTTTGCTTCCATCTGCAAAATCTCTGGTGACGGATCAAACCGAGGGCTCGTTGGCCACTTATCTTCCGGCTCCGTTAAAAACGATGGACCTGTGAACCAAATTGATTCTATCGTTTCCTTTACGACTCCACCTCTTGACACAATATCTGCCGGGTTCTGTTTAGTTGGTACATGCCGCCACGTGCTATCCTCTGACCACTCTTGAATCTCAGCAACTCTATATGATACGAACGTTGACAACGACGATGGATGGGAACGAATCCAATGAAGACAAACTTCCGAATCTGACCAATATACACTTCGTTCGATCGGTGCTTTGATAAGAGGTTTTATTTTGCGACAGAGGTCCGCGAGAAGGTGAGCGGCACATAACTAAAGACGGGGGAGCGTCTTTGTCTTGAGCGGCGCTGTCAACAATGAGACTTTACTACCTTCTGCAGATTTGCAACGGATATAAACGCAGGCTCCATAGGCTCTCATCGATGCGTCAGAAAAGGCATGAATTTCAATTGGTGACATTGGCTCACTCATCACAAACCTCGGTATTGAGATCTCTTCTAACTGTGACAAGGCAAGCTGAATCTTGTTCCATGCGGTTTCCAAGTGCAGTGGAATGGACTTATCCCAATCTAGCTTATTGAGCCAAAGTTCCTGTAACAGGATCTTTCCTTTAATAAGGATCGGGCTTAATAAGCCAAGAGGGTCGAAAAGCTTTGACGTCACCGAAAGAATATTCCGCTTAGTCGTCCTTTGACCCATGACTGACATATCAATTTCGAATTTAAATACATCATCTTTAGGAACCCAAACGATTCCTAATGTTTTTGTCAGCTCTGAGTCCGAAAGTGTTATTGGCTTAACCGTGCTCTCGGATGCAGTAACTTCAGGCGAGTTTGAAAACCACTTGCTCAATTCAAACCCAGCGTTTTGAAGAACCTGAGTTACTTCAGACTTAATTGTCTTTAGCTCCTCCACGCAACCAGCACCTGTTAACCCAATAACTTCAGACCCAATAACTTTAGCAGCTCGAGGGAATGTATTTTTCGCGGATTCACTCAACCTCTTCAAACACCTTATGGCCAGGAATGGGGCTGGTGCAGTGGCATAAGTAACGGTGTTGAGCTTGCACAATTTCAAGGACTCAGACGGGTCTTTTCTCCACACTATCAACTGGTATCGTCGATCTGCTTCATTTACCATCACTTGACGATACATCTTTTTTATGTCGGCGACCAGAGCGAATTTGTTTAGCCGAAATCTAAGAAGAGTTGAGTAAAGCTCTTCCTGAATTGTTGGACCCACCATCAACCCATCAACTCATTTAAACACTTTTGTGTGGATGTCTTGCAGGACGCATCGAAAACGACTCGAAGTTTGGTCGTTGTACTTTGCGGCCGCAAGACACACTGGTGGGGTATGACGTAGTGTGGAGAAGCAAGAACGTCATTCCTTGCAGGGGACATATGGCCTAGGGATTCGTATTCTTCCATAAATTCCAAATACATTTTCTTTATGTTCGGATCTCGAGATAATCTTCTCTCGAGCCACAGAAATTGGCGCTTGGCTATCTCGAATGAATTGCCCAAAACGCTTGGATCCGACTTAAATGGAAGTTTCACTTCAAATCGACCTGAACTCAGTATTCTTGTAGTCTTCCGATAATGTTCCTCACATAGCTCTTGTTTTGGCGACAACATCTCTTTAGAAGATGGAACTTCTTCCAACGACCAGAATTTTTTCAAGTTTTTGTCTATTGACTCTAATATTTCCTCTTGGCAATTCAGACTAGAGACCGGCTGTGGAGGAGTTGAGGAATTTGCCAGATATTTTCCCGATACTATCCACCCAAGGAGAGTTTTTTGAAGGATGGGATGGTTCGGACCTTGTTTTATTTGGCCAACGGACAAAAGTTCGAAAAATGACTCAGCTCAATTAGCATATCTATCCGCTGAGGTTTGTAAAAATATGGGTCTGCTAACGGCAAGTTCTTTGGTAGGGTCCAATCTTTTACGTTCACTGACTGGTCAGGGTGATAGCCTGAAATGGTTTTCAAAACCCAAAAGTCGAACGGAAACTCGCTACCATTGACTCTCGACTTCACCACGGTGTGTATCTTTTTCTTGACTTGTGAATTAGTTTGACCAATTCCAAGGATCTGTAAGCGTTGAGCAAGATCTTCTGTAATAAAATTCATTTGTGACCCTGAGTCAAGTAATGCTCGGGCCAAGATGTGCTCACCATTTTTTGTGCGAACGCTTACGATCGACGTTGCTAACAAAACCCTTTCTACAGGCGACGCATGCAAAGCATGTGAAGTAGAAGGGCCATCATTCGTTAACTCTGGAGGAGGATTTTGTGTGGGTGGTGGTAATGCTAAGTTATTTTGGTCACTGTAAATCGGTGCAGAAGTTTATGGTGCGATCTTGAACAGATTTGGCACCTGGTCGATTTACAATTCGCTACCGTGTGACCTTTTCGCAGACAATTCAAACATAGGGAGGCTGACTTAACAAACTCAAACCTTTGCATTACAGCAAGGCGAGCGAACGGACTGCACTGGGCCAAAAAATGGTTGTTCGCGTTGCTATAACTGCAAGCTGGTTTGGCGTTGGTAGAAGAACAAGCCAACGAAGTTCTATTCAGTTGCTTGCCGAACCCAGTTCTTTCTTGTTTTGGTTTGCCAGTCTCTTCAGCGGACAGATGCTGGTATCTACGGTTTAGTATTTTTTCGAAATCGGACCACAGCGGCAATTCCTCATAATCCAGTGACTCTTTCCATTTTTGCTTGGTCACTGGATCCACTCTACTCAAAACTAAATGAATAATCATTGAGTTTGCAATTTTAGTATCATCTCCTATGGATAATAGTGATCCATAAATTGATGATACAGTGTCGATGAGACCCCTCAACGACGACGCAGACGGCTGGGAAATTTTCGGAAGGCTGAACAGTTGACGTATTTGGTTCGCAAAGATGAGACATTCGTTACCATAAACTCTTTTTAGACTAGCGATAGCTTTGTCGTAATTACTCTCGGTGACCTGGAATGCCTTGACAGTTCCTAAGGCTTCACCAGAGAGGCAAGAAATTAAATGATTAAATTTCTCGATAACTGGAATGTTCACATCTTTGTCAACTAATGTTTCGAAAAGACTTATGAAATTTTTGAATTCCGAATAATTTTCACTGAATTTTGGCAATGCCAAACTAGGAAGTCGGGCTCGAGTTGGGGCTGCAGAAATTGCAGTAGCTGAACGGGAGTCTTCAGCTGAATTAAAGGCATTACATAAGGACATGATCCTTCCCTTGGTAGTTATTCCTAACTCTTCCAACTCGGCTCCGAAATCATCCAATTCATCTAGTTGCTCGATCTGGTCTTGCAACTCATTTGCTTTAGAAATTGCCTTATCTAAAACCTGAAGCCTGCACTCTAGCTCGGTTTTATTTAGAGGAAGTGATCCATCTTCCAAACGTTTCTCCAACCGGCGAATGCTTTTAACTTTGACATTTAATCTTCTCTTTAAGTCAATAAGAGTTGTGGAATTAAGTTTTTGTTTAGTACTTTCCATTTAAAAAAAAAAATGTTTTTTTCAATACAAAAACGAAAACGATGCAAATTTAAGATTTAATAATTTATTTAAATTTTTTATTAATTTTAAAATATTAATATTAAAAATTTATTAATAAATAAATTTTTAGAAATTTACTTAAAATTTTATTGAATTTAATTCAACAACAAGAAAATACGAAAACGAAAATAATTAATTAATCTTATTTAAATATAATAAATAATTTATTAAATTTAACCAAATCTAAATTGATTAATTAATTGATAACGATTTATTGATAGTCGAGGCACAGAGTATCCAAAAAAAAAGTTGGTCGCCAATGACTGAAACCAATATGCCCGACCAAATGGTAGGGGAGCGCGTCATTTGGCGGACCGGTAAACTATACGCGCCAAAAAGTGCATATACATACATACTGTGAGGAGATTAGATCTCCCACACACCAAGACAGCTGGCAAGAGGGGCAACAGCGGGGGGGAACAAGCAAGTCAGCACTGCAGCGTCGGATGGGCCAGCGCTGCTGTGTTTAGAAATACGGAAGAAGAGAAAGGTATCAAGGGAGAAATGCGTCGAGCACAGACGGCATGCGGGGGCAGCAGCGGGGGGGCAAGAGGAACCAGCACCGCGTCGCGCACGGAAGAGGGCGAAAGAGGAGTCACCGTGGAACGTAACGGTCCCGGCCGGGCCTCCGCGGCCGCGCTCGAAGGTCATAGGAAACAGCGGGGACGGCGGGGAACGAAGCGGCCGGCGGCCGCGCAGCTGTGTTTACAAGATGCACAAAAACACAGAAATGCATTTGAATGTCCAGGGGGGGATCGCGGGGTATTGGGACGAAGTCCGATGACCGGCACAAAATAAGGCGGATCGGAGGCCCGAACGGGGCAATCGGGGGGGAACAATAAAGAAAGCCCGCCGATAGAAAGACGGCGGGCTTGGAGAAAGCTAACGGAGAAAGTGAAGGAGCGGAGGATTAACGGCAGGAAGTAGATTCGCAAGGATTAACGGGCGCCTCTGGCACTATATAAGGTGGGCCCCTGGAGCGAATCGAGGCCGAGTCTTCTAGGGAAGCTGGGAGAGTGAGTGAAAGACCCCCCGTGGGTAAGTCTGCCATTCAAGTTGGAAAGCTTCCTTGAAGAGTTAGGAGTACAGGCTGAAGGACCCCCCGTGGGTAAGTCCGACAGTCTTCAGTGCGGGCTATTAAAGCGAGTGAGCAAGGATATACGAAAATAGCTTAAGGACCCCCTGTGGGTAAGTCCGGCGGCGGTACGCGCATCAAATCGAGCAAGGAGTCAGGGGAAAAGGATCAAGGATCCGCGGCAAAGCTGAGGCCCAAGGGTTAAAGAGTCGGGTGGAGTTATACCCGGACACGACAGGTATCCTGGTGTAGTGGCGGCAGCAGCGGATCAGCCTGGCGTACGCCTTGTCTGCTCCTGACCGTTCGATCCAGGTGTGATCCTGTGACGCGAGGGCTAACCAACCCGGGAACTCAAGCCCATTTGTGAAACCAGGCAGGGACACCCCGGGAAGTCAAGAGAATCCTGATCCAGGCGCTGGAGCGTATGCACAGTGAACCACCTGGAGTCAAAGGAGACGCGACGCCCAAACCTCTGGCCTACCATAGATCCTGCGGGGCGTAGGCACGCAGGTGTTTGGAGGCGAGTGGCGAACGCGACGGGGGCGTGTCCTGTAGAGTAGGAAGGCCCTTCGTGCCCTGATCCGGCCGCTAAGCAGCGAGGAGCATATCCTGCCCGGCGTATGCCTGGGAGGTGAGCCACTCGGTCTGTTAACACGGATTAGGTGCCGGCCACGGCGAAAGGGCAAGTCCAGGCAAGCCAAAGGTTCCGAGGTCCTCGGCGTTCCCAAACGGAGGAGCAGCAGCAGGAGAGCAGCGACGACGAGGGAACAGCGACAACCGTAGAGCAGCGACGACGAGGGAGCAGCGGCAACCGTAGAGTAGCGACGACGAGGGAGCAGCGGCAACGGTAGAGCAGCGACGACGAGGGAGCAGCAGCGACGGACAGGCAGCGGCAGCAGAAGACATCAACAACACAGGCCCCGCAACCAGAGTCCGTGAGCCCGAACGAAGGGAACCGAGAGCCGTTTCGGCGCCAGGCACCAGGACCGCACGACCTGCCGGGCGCAAGCTTTGGGAGGGCGTGCGTATTGGCACCAACCCGGAGCGGGGATCGGGGATCGACGGGAGGACGAGCGGTCGGTCGGCTGAGCCAGACAGCCGGTGAGATTCCTTTTATTGCTTTGTAAACTATTTACAATAAAGGGGATTTATTTGAAAAGAAGCAATAACGTGTTATTTCTGGGCTCGGGCAATCACGTCGAACTATAAATTCGGTGGAACGTACCCTCAACCTCTGTGAGCTAGCCGCGGCGTTTGTTGCGAGCAAAACATAGCTAAAACAGTTCGTTACACCTGGCGCCCAAACTACGTGATTGCTTTAGAGTCTAGGAGTAACACTGCTTCAAGATGGGGAGGAAAAACTGGATCTACGCGCTTCGCAAGGAAGTGTTGTGCGAAGTGTGCAGAGAGCTCGGTCTCGCAGCGGATGGAACCGTGGAGAGCATGAGGGCACTGGTGGCAAGGTGGGCCGAAGAAAGAAAGGAGGATGAAGTGATGGTGGTCGCGCGGGGATTCGAGGAGAAGTTCGCGCAGAGGACCACGCCGAGGCAGAGAGCGGTGAGCGAATCAGAAAAGCTCATCCAAAGTCTGGCAGTGCCGGAAATGAAGAGCATGAGGAGCATGGAGCCACAAGCGCAGAAGCCAGTCACGGTACAGGTGGACTATGCGAAGGTGGCGAGACAAGTCCGAGAGTGGTCGTTCCGATTCGACGGAACAGGGGATCCTCTCGAGTTCGTGGACCGAGTAGCATGGTCTGCCAAAACATACGGGATGGATATAAACACAATCCCGCGAGCGATGCCCGAACTACTCCAGGGCAGAGCGCAAAAATGGTTCCTAATGAACGACGAGGAGTGGCTCACATTTAAGGAGTTCAGAAGGAGCTTCGAGGCCTTTTTCCTGCCAAAAGGATACTTCGAGAAATTGGCGGACCAGGTAAAGCAGAGGAAGCAACAGCGAGGAGAGCCTTTCAAAGAGTACATGGTGGACCTTCAGGCGCTGATGAAGCCGTTAGAAAAGACCACAAAGGAGGTCATCGATAGGCTGGTGGAGAACTGCATGCCACGCATAAGATGTTCATGAGACCCTGTGCATGTGCATGTGCATCACTTGAGGAGGTCATGGGTCTAGCCGAAGAATTCGAAGAGCTGGCTTTGGAGGAGGAGGTCTTCAATAGACAGTCCCCAGCGGTAGACAGATGATGGCCAAAGGAGGAGTTGCACCATAAACCACAGGAGCAACAGAGCCATCCAGGACAGGGATGGGGGCAGAGATGGCAGCCGGAGGAGCATCGCCAAATGCCACAGCAACAGCAGCCGAGCCAGCAATGGGCAGGCCCAAGGCAACAACAGCCGAACCAACAATGGGCAGCAAACCAAATCCAAAGGCAGCCGAACATACAGCGGGCAGCGACGCCTGGACACGTAGAAAACCCAGCACAGGCGTGCAACAGATGCGGAGGCATGGGCCATTGGGCCAGCGGGTGCAGGAACCCCAGAATATTGTTCTGCAGGATGTGCGGCGCAGTGGGGGTAAGAAGCACGGAATGCTGCCAAAGAGCGGGAAACGTACAGCGATCCCAGCCATAGAGAGGAAGGCGGAGATCGCGAGGTGCTGCCTCTCAGAGATAGTTGGAGGATTAACCGGAGACGATCAGCAATTGGCGGCGGTCATCAAGGTCGGAGGAGCAGAAGTGAAGGCCATGGTAGACACCGGGGCAACGGCTAGCTTCATTTCAGAGAAGCTAGCAGAGGACCCGGGAATCGCCGGAGAACGGAAAGTGACAAGAAGATTAGTGAAGTTGGCCAACGGGAGCCACATAGAAACTCAAATGGTACTCCTAACAACTGTAAGCTTTGGCAACAAAAAAAAGGACTTGAATATGATAGTGTTGCCAGGCATGGGAGACAGCGCGGTGCTTGGATGGGATTTCCTCGCAGAATTCGCACAACAATCAACTGCGCAGGCCACCAAGTCACGATCCCGAGAAGAGAGAGATGGAGCGGATGCCTGGAGGATAGGCTGTCCATAGCCATAGCGGGACCCTCGGAGGAATGGGGAGCGCGAGCGGGACAAAAAGGTTCATCGAAGAAGAGCTGGCGGCGTTCAGGAATCAGAAGGGTTGTTCAAACATAACCCAGCATAAAATCACGATGAAGGACGACATCCCAATTAAACAAAGATACTACCCAAAGAACCCCAAAATACAGGGGGAAATCAATGAAAAGGTGGAAGAACTGCTGGAGAAGGGATGCATCGAACCTTCAAACAGCGCCTACAGTTCACCCATTGTCATGGTGAAGAAAAAGACGGGTCAGTGGAGGATGTGCGTAGACTTTCGGCAGATAAACGCAAAGGCAGTGAAGATGCGTACCCGATGCCAAGGATAAATTCATTTTGGAGCAATTGAGGGAGGCAAAATTTTTCAGCAGCCTCGACCTGAAGGACGGCTATTAGCAAATCCACTGGAGGAAGAGAGCCGGAAATACACGGCCTTCACTGTACCAGGGGAAAGGTCTGTACCAGTGGAAGGTGATGCCGTTCGGACTACACTCGGCTTCGGCAACTTTTCAAAAGGCTTTAGACCAGGTCATAGGCCCGGACATGGCTCCCCACGCATTCGCGTACCAGGACGATATAATAGTGATTGGGCCGCACGAGAGAGGAGCACATGGCAAATTTAAGGGAAGTTTTCCGAAGACTGAAGGCGGCAAACTTAAGGATAAACACAGATAAGTGCCACTTCTTCAGGGAAGAACTGTTGTACCTGGGCCACCGGATAACGAGTCACGGAATTGGTATGGATCCGGGAAAAGTCGCAGCGATCACGGAATTGAACCACCAAAGAACGTGAAAGGGGTACGGCAGTTCATAGGAATGGCGTCGTGGTATCGAACGGTTCGTTCCCGATTTCGCGGGGGTCGCAAAACCCTTGAACGATCTCCTGCGAAAGGGAACAAAGTGGGAGTGGACGTCGAGACAGCAAGAAGCGTTCGAAAAGTTAAAGTCGCGGTTAGCAGAGGACCGGTGCTGGCATGCCCCGACTTCACGAAGAAGTTTGTACTGCAAACGGACGCCAGCGATTACGGCGTAGGCGCAGTGCTGACGCAGGACACGGAGGAGGGCGAGCGAGTGGTCGCTTACGCCAGCCGAACGCTAATAGGCGCGGAGAAGAACACTACTCGGCAACAGAGAAAGAGTGTCTTGCAATAATCTGGGCAATTCGGCAAATGAGGCCATACCTGGAGGGATACCAGTTCGACGTGATAACGGATCACATGGCGCTGAAGTGGTTAAACAACATAGAGAGCCCACTTGGAAGGATCGCGAGATGGGTTTTCGAGCTGCAGCAATACGATTACGTAATCAGCTATAGTAAAGGCAAGCTGAACGTAGTCGCGGATGCACTTCCCGCCAGCCGATCGTGGAGAAGCTGAGGAGTGCCCACAGCAACGAAGACGCGGAATGCGTTTGGGTTTGGCTCGCTGAAGAAGAAACTAAAAGAAACCCACAGAAGTATCCGGAATACGTCGAGGAGGCAGGCCTGATTTACCGACATGTTCCACACAGAGCCGGAAGCGAGGAAGTGGCATCGTGGAAATTATGTGTGCCAATGTACATGAGGCAACAGGTGCTGAAGGAGAACCACGACGCACCAACAGCAGGACATTTAGGCGGAAGGAAATAATTGCGAAGGTAGCAGCAGGTACTTCTGGCCAGGGATGCAGAGGGACGTGAGGAAATACGTCAGGAAATGCGAGACATGCCTGCGCTATAAACCGAGCCAGATGCAGGCCGCGGGGAAGATGTTAACACAGGTCCCAGAGGAGCCGTGGGCGACGGTATGTGCAGACTTCGTGGGACCGTTGCCGAGGTCAAGCATGGGAACACCATGCTACTAGTGATGATCGATCGGTTCTCAAATGGACAGAAATGGTCCCAATGCGGAAAGCCACAACAGAGACGCTGCAGAAGGCAGTCGTGAAAGGATCATCGCCAGGTACGGGTGCCAAAGGTAATGGTGACGGACAATGGTGTTCAATTCACCAGCCGGAGCTTCAAAAAATTCCTCGAGGAGCTCGGAGTTCGCCACCAGTTCACTGCACCATACACGCTCAGGAAAACCGACGGAAAGGCAAACGGACGGTTGAGAGACGATGATCGCCCAGTTTTGCAGGAAAAGAACAAAGGACGTGGGACGAGCACTGGCCAGAATTGAATGCTGGCTGTGAACTCGAGCGTGTCGGACTCCACGGGATACTCTCCGTGCTTCATCACCCAAGGCAGAGAGCCAGAATGCCGAAAGCAATTTTCGACCAGGGGGCATTGGGGTCAGGAGAAGCCCAAGGCACTCCCTCAGAAAAATGCGGGAAAAATTAAAAGAAGTGTTCGAGCTGGTGCGGAGAAACATGGAGCGCGCGGCGCAGGAGGCAAGCTCGGCACTACAATCTGAGGAGGCGAGAGTGGAGCCCGAAGATCAGCGACACAGTATGGGCAAAAGAGCACCATTTGTCCAAGGCGGCCGATGGATTCGCGGCAAAGTTAGCGCCAAAATACGACGGGCCGTACACGGTGGTGAACTTCGTGTCACCAGTGATTGCTGTGCTACGGCACGCTGGCACAAGGAAGGAAAAGAGGGCCCACCTGAGTGAGCTGAAAGCCCAAGCGCAGGAGTCGGCGCAGGCATAAACCACCGAAAAACAAAAAAAAAAAATTAAAAAACAAAAAATTAAAAATGAATAAAATAAAGGAAAAAATGTTATAAAAAAAAAAAAATGGAAAAAATATTAGAAGAAAAATGAAAAGATGAAAAATGAAAAAAAAAGCAAAAAACAAGAAAGGAAAGCTAACTTCGGGCGGAGCCGAAGTTGATATACCCTTGCAGTTGAGTCGCAGTCCGCTAGGTGGCGCCACGCATCTTATATTATTAGATATATAGCGGATCGTATATAGTCGGCCGATCCTTATGAAATTTGGCATATCGAATTATTTTGCCAAAAGAGGAATCCATTGAAACTCCCATGCTTTTAACTTGAAAAACAACGAAGTTATAGCATTTCCGATCAATCAGTTATATGACAGCTATAGGATATAGTTGGCCGATCCTTATGAAATTCGACAAATCAGATTTTTTTTCCCTTGAATCTGTACCAAATCCCATCTATGTAACTTAAAAAACACCAAAGTTATGCCAATTTCGATCGTTCTATGACAGCTATAGGATATAGTCGGCCGATCCTTACGAAATTTTGTACATAAGATATTTTGGTCAAATATAACATGTGTAGAAACTCCCAACCCTCTAACTTAAAAACACCAAAGTTATGGCATTTCCGATCAATCAGTTATATGGCAGCTATAGGATATAGTCGACCGATCCCGGCCGTTCCGACTTATATACTGCCTGCAAAGGAAAGAAGGGTGTGTGCAAAGTTTCAACTCGATAGCTTTAAAACTGAGAGACTAGTTTTGCGTAGAAACAGACAGACGGACAGACGGACCGACGGACAGACGGACATGCTCATATCGACTCAGGAGGTGATCCTGATCAAGAATATATATACTTTATAGGGTCGGAGATGTCTCCTTCACTGCGTTGCACACTTTTGACCAAAATTATAATACCCTCTGCAAGGGTATAAAAAGGGAAAAAAATATACATATTAAAAATATATAAAATAAGAAGAAAATATAAGAAAAAAAAATAAAATAAGAAAAAATAAAAAAAGAAAAAAAAGGATAAAAAAAAAATAAAAATAAAATAAGAAAAAAATATTAGAAAAAAAATAAAATAAGAAAATATTAACAAAAAAAAAAAAAGGAAAAAAAAAAAAAGGGGTAAACAAAAAAGAATTTATATACAAAAAAATATATATATACAACAGCATAGAATGACTCTGACGTCATCCGAAGAAGGGGGGAGGTGGATAAGGGTATCCACCAAAAATATCTATGACTATCCAAATGGTGACTATCCAAAGGGAGTCACCAAAAATATCCACACGCAACAAAAAAAAAAAAAAAATCAAAAACAAAAAAATTATGTTGCAAAAACAAACATGAAGCTGGAACCGCAAAGCTTCTGTCGTTCCCGAAGAAGGGGGGAAGTGTGAGGAGATTAGATCTCCCACACACCAAGACAGGTGGCAAGAGGCGCAACAGCGGGGGGGAACATGCAAGTCAGCACTGCAGCGTCGGATGGGCCAGCGCTGCTGTGTTTAGAAATACGGAAGAAGAGAAAGGTATCAAGGGAGAAATGCGTCGAGCACAGACGGCATGCGGGGGGCAGCAGCGGGGGCAAGAGGAACCAGCACGGCGTCGCGCACGGAAGAGGGCGAAAGAGGAGTCACCGTGGAACGTAACGGTCCCGGCCGGGCCTCCGCGGCCGCGCTCGAAGGTCATAGGAAACAGCGGGGACGGCGGGGAACGAAGCGGCCGGCGGCCGCGCAGCTGTGTTTACAAGATGCACAAAAACACAGAAATGCATTTGAATGTCCAGGGGGGGATCGCGGGGTATTGGGACGAAGTCCGATGACCGGCACAAAATAAGGCGGATCGGAGGCCCGAACGGGGCAATCGGGGGGGAACAATAAAGAAAGCCCGCCGATAGAAAGACGGCGGGCTTGGAGAAAGCTAACGGAGAAAGTGAAGGAGCGGAGGATTAACGGCAGGAAGTAGATTCGCAAGGATTAACGGGCGCCTCTGGCACTATATAAGGAGGGCCCCTGGAGCGAATCGAGGCCGAGTCTTCTAGGGAAGCTGGGAGAGCGAGAGTGAAAGACCCCCGTGGGTAAGTCTGCCATTCAAGTTGGAAAGCTTCCTTGAAGAGTTAGGAGTACAGGCTGAAGGACCCCCCGTGGGTAAGTCCGACAGTCTTCAGTGCGGGCTATTAAAGCGAGTGAGCAAGGATATACGAAAATAGCTTAAGGACCCCTGTGGGTAAGTCCGGCGGCGGTACGCGCATCAAATCGAGCAAGGAGTCAGGGGAAAAGGATCAAGGATCCGCGGCAAAGCTGAGGCCCAAGGGTAAAAGAGTCGGGTGGAGTTATTCCCGGACACGACAGGTATCCTGGTGTAGTGGCGGCAGCAGCGGATCAGCCTGGCGTACGCCTTGTCTGCTCCTGACCGTTCGATCCAGGTGTGATCCTGTGACGCGAGGGCTAACCAACCCGGGAAACTCAAGCCCATTTGTGAAACCAGGCAGGGACACCCGGGAAGTCAAGAGAATCCTGATCCAGGCGCTGGAGCGTATGCACAGTGAACCACCTGGAGTCAAAGGAGACGCGACGCCCAACCTCTGGCCTACCATAGATCCTGCGGGGCGTAGGCACGCAGGTGTTTGGAGGCGAGTGGCGAACGCGACCGGGGGCGTGTCCTGTAGGGTAGGAAGGCCCTTCGTGCCCTGATCCGGCCGCTAAGCAGCGAGGAGCATATCCTGCCCGGCGTATGCCTGGGAGGTGAGCCACTCGGTCTGTTAACACGGATTAGGTGCCGGCCACGGCGAAAGGGCAAGTCCAGGCAAGCCAAAGGTTCCGAGGTCCTCGGCGTTACCAAACGGAGGAGCAGCAGCAGGAGAGCAGCGACGACGAGGGAACAGCGACAACCGTAGAGCAGCGACGACGAGGGAGCAGCGGCAACCGTAGAGTAGCGACGACGAGGGAGCAGCGGCAACGGTAGAGCAGCGACGACGAGGGAGCAGCAGCGACGGACAGGCAGCGGCAGCAGAAGACATCAACAACACAGGCCCCGCAACCAGAGTCCGTGAGTCCGAACGAAGGGAACCGAGAGCCGTTTCGGCGCCAGGCACCAGGACCGCACGACCCGGGGGGCAAGCTTTGGGAGGGCGTGCGTATTGGCACCAACCCGGAGCGGGGATCGGGGATCGACGGGAGGACGAGCGGTCGGTCGGCTGAGCCAGACAGCCGGTGAGATTCCTTTTATTGCTTTGTAAACTATTTACAATTCGGTGGAACGTACCCTCAACCTCTGTGAGCTAGCCGCGGCGTTTGTTGCGAGCAAAACATAGCTAAAACAGTTCGTTACAATACATACAGAAGCGGATAACGGTGGGAAACGAAAACGAGAATATTATCGCTGCATCTATTTGTATGTATGTAAACCAAATATATATGCACCTTTATTTTATCTTAAATAAATAAAATAATTTTTGGCTGCACTTTAGTATTTATCTGGAAGATTTGTAAATTCGAGAACGAGGGTAGGGGGCGTCAGTGATTGCAAATAATATAAATATTCTTTTTTTATTTTAACCACAGGCAGTACATTTAGGTTAGCACTATATTATTTATAATTAAATTTTTAGAATTTTTATATATGTTGTTATTTATTTTGCTGAACTATTTTTTCTACGTACGTATGCGCCAAGAATTGAAAGGATGGTGCAATATTCCAGCACAAGACGGATTTTAATTTGTCTTATCTCAACTTCAATTTTTTGCACAAATACCTGGGGTTCTGCTTTCGGATCCTTTAATCCCTGCGGCCACTTTCCTTTCACAATCGATGCAGGTGCAGGGCATCGGGACGACGAATTTTCCAGTAGCAGCTATGTAGTTGATTGGAGAAGTTTGTTTTCGCGACGCGGAGAATTTAATTTGTATTTTGAATTCACTAACACAACCGTCACGAGCAACTCTTTGTTTTTTGAATATATATATGTTATATATATTGTTTAATATGCGTAATATGCACATATATGCACTATTAATATTATATATATATATCGACCACCCACTGTACCAAGAGTACTTAAAGGGTACACACTGTAACACTTTGTCGCAGTGTTTATGTTGTCTAAGGTCTCGGTCATAAACCTAAGTGCACCGAAATATGAATCGCCCGCTGTGACTTTGCTGCACGCCGAAAAGTGCATATGTCCGCATATACGTAACACGAATGGACCTTATGCATGTCCACATACCTCCGCCTAAGCGAACATAACATAATATATATTCATATATAAATATTTAAGAAATACATAAACGTCTCTCCGCTGCCGCTTTGGGCAGCGCAGCTACGAGACTTTAGACTTCCTTTAACTCATAAGTATAATTGTAAATCCAGAAACTCCCATGAGCTCGGAGTGGCAACAACGGCTGCTCCGAATAACTAGAAGACATTGAATAAAGTTATACTAAACAACCTAAACCCAACTGATGTAGTTAATACTTACGACAACACAACAACAAATCTGGGGAGCCCTTTCGATGGAATACAACATGGCGACCGTGACAGGACTCTAAAGGACATCAAAGGATCCCCAACCGTTATTTCTCAACTGGACATCAAATCAACACAACTAGGATCAACAACTGAAAAAAAAAAAAAACATCAACGGAAAAAAAATAACACACACAGCAGCAGCCACTCTTAAATGGAATCCCTACGAAAAAAATAGAATATCGCAGTAAGTAGAGTGTGATGTGTGCTAAACGTAGTGGCGTGGTTAAACGTTTTAAAAGCCAGAAAGGCTGAATTACTGAAGCTACTGAATAGCGGAAGTAAATTAGAGTGGAAAAACTCGGTGAAAATACACGCCGAAGTTGAACACATAAAAAATTATTAACGCAAAGAAATAATAAAACCACAGCCACTCACACATCCACCTGCACTGCAATAACCAATATATGCAAAGACAAGATAATACTTAATCCACCACCGAAACAGGAATTACCGAAATTAAAGAGAAAATGCCCCAATGACTGCAGAGGACCCCTGGAATCACCGTTCTGCGAGGAAACCTGTGCCAGCACCGGTGCCCCAACAACCAACTAAGAAGGAAAGCCTGTGCAGCCAGCACCGGCCCCGCTTATCGCTCCAAGCTAAGCCCGGATCAGTGAACCGACAGCGCTACCAAGAGCGCAATATTTTTTTTTCCCATGCACTGCGTTGCATATTTTTTTTGTATTGCACTGCGATGCATATTTTTTTTTTTAGTATAAAGAATCATTTGTAAAATTGAGCGACATTAAAGTTGCCCGATTAGCATGTGGCCTGAAAACCATACAAAAAATAGGCAGGTTTTTATGTAAAAAAAAAAAAAAATAATGAACAACCAAGTAAAACAACTAATATATAGTAACACTAGCAGTACCCTGCCACGTTTCGCTGTGCATATTGTTGTTGCACGCATAAAAAATAAGTCAAACAAAAAAGAATAATTTTCAAATTAATTAAATTCTGTAATACTTGTGGGTATACAATATTCTTTGTTTCTCCTCCTTAATCATTCATTATTATTTCTGTATTTTAGTACATAGGTTGCTCTTCACTTAAGCACCTTGTGATACACGACATTTTTTGTTTTATTATCAGGCGCAAAAACAAACAACGCAGATGGTCTTCCGACCCGTGAACATGCCACGTATAATTGACCATGGGAAAAACATGAATGTTCTAGATTTAAACCACAAACTTTTAAGGATTGGCCTTGTGATTTGTTGATTGTCATGGCAAATGCAAGACGTATCGGAAATTGAAGTCTTTTAAATTCAAACGGCATATCGGTTGGGATCATCGGGATCCTCGGAATGAGAACTTCCTCACCTTTGAATTTTCCTATCATTATCGTAGCGTAAATTACACTGTTCATCAATTTACTAACCACCAAACGCGTACCGTTGCACAGTTTTGGTTGGTTTATGTTTCGAAGCATGATTACTACGGAGCCAACCTTTAGGCGTAAATTGTGCGGGTGGTAAGCCAGGCACGTCCAAAGAGTTTAAAAATTCAATTGGATAGTTGGTGGCTTCATCTTCATTTGTGACGCAGTCAATAGATTTGAATGAATGCATTGTTCCAATGATCTTATTTTGAATTATGTAGTTCAGGTCATCTACATCTTTATTCTTAGCCGCTAAAATTGCTCGCTCACTCAACCATTCATTATTTTTGTAGTTAGAAATAATATTTGGAAATACGTCCTTGTATCTACAAAATAAAAACCAGATTCTTTAACTACATTCTATGTAAGTACAAAAATAAATACCTTAAATGTCGGATTAAAACCTCCTTCTTCGATAATGTCTGCCCCAAATGACGTCATTTGGAAACAACTATTGTATTTTCGAGTATTTGCAAGAAAGTGGCGTGATTCTTGTGTTTCGCCGCCGCAAAGCAATGAATACAATGGCTTTGTGGCGGAGTCAACACTGGCAATTTCACTTTACCATTAACGCAGCATAATCCAGGCGTTTCTCCGGAAAACTTTAATGCACCACAATACTCGCAAACAACGTCCATTTGCCCAATGCAAACGCTAGGATGCAAGCTGTAATCATTGCTGCAATCGTATCGAAACGCAGCTCGATTCAAATCAGCTAAATATCTGCGTCGCAAATTGAAATCTATTTGAGAAGCACGAAGTCGAGCCATACTATTGCGGCGCTGTTCACGTGCAATTTCTCGTTCTTCTTCAGTCCTTTCATATGCAATATTTTGTATTGTTCTTGCATTACGGCTTTGTCGGGAAAGATTCGACCGTCTTGGTCGCGGCATTATTAATTAAACTTCACTTCACTTCAATCCACTTGTTAATTATTTATTTAATAGAAATAGTTTTAATATTGATTTCAGCGCAACACAATCTTTTTGGTTCGTTGTTAAATTTGAGAGCCTGACTATGAATTTGACTTCGTTTGTAACTGACATTTTAACATTTGACATTTTCTTCTTAGCTGTCTGCCTAAATAAAAAAGTATGGGCCAGGGAGGAAAGGGAGGAACGCTGTCGAACGGGACAAAAAGTATCCTATGTCCTTCTCGTGGCTCTAAGCTACCTCCCTACCAATTTTCACTCAAATCTGTTCTTCCGTTTTGATTTATAAGTTGTGTAACATAAAACACGATGTTCTTTAT